>NW_026937715.1:0-8194 GCF_032062105.1 Saccostrea cuccullata
TATGGCAGATATACCATTTTAATTACAATTAATTTTTATATACTAAGTACATGTATACTTTTTGCGTTGTACGACGGCATTTAGGTGTATTTGAGGGTATTGTCCTCTGCTAACTCCGACTCTCAGATCAATCCTGAACCACCTTTCAAAATCAATACTTTTTAACCCTTTTAAAAAGTTTCCTTCCCAAGAAAAAAGAATTATAATAGATTTTCCCAAAAAACACAAAAATTTTGATCTTGTTCATATAAAGTCTTACGGCAGGGACATTTTAATTAACTCCATAGCTGCCTTATGTGGCTATTTCATGAGAAGATGGTGCTTTAGTATATTATGCTGTGGTTATTCTATATGAAGGTGGTGCTTTTTTTATATTATGCTGTGGTTATTTTATATGAAAATTGTGCTTTTGTTATATTATGCTGGGGTTTTTTTTCCCAGGTGGTGCTTTATTATATTATGTTGTGGTTATTTTTTTATGAAGGTGGTGCTTTATTATATTATGCTGTGGTAACCGGTATTTTATATGAAGGTGGTGCTTTATTATATCATGCTGTGGTAATAGTCCAATCCACACTTTGCAAAAGTTGTGTCCCTTTGCGGGGTCAACCAAAAGGGAAAGAAATGACATTTTTCCTCTTTATGCTATCAAACATTTAAACATGCCCCTGCCGCTATTTTTCATAAATTTGCCTTTGAGAGTTAACCAGACGACATTTTTTGTTTTAAATGGGGCGTTCGATATTGAATGCTGGGATTCGGAATGTTTCGGGCATACTCATTTACCTAAAGCAAACTTAGCGTTGAATAAAACCCCAAAAGATATTGAACGCTAAAATTCGCTAGACTTTTATAGTTTTTTTATTATAGATTATTTTATCAGCTTTATAATAAATAGTTATATAACATTTTTAGGTAAGTTTTCCTATTATGTCACAAATGTAATAAGAATCGCTATAAACCATGAAAAACGCTGAGTCACACCGGAAACAGTTATGTCACACGCCAGTGTAACGACGAAAAGTGACCCCCAAGAATATTGACGTATAAATTTTGACCCCCTGGTCAATATTCTACGTAGAAAAATGACCCACTTTTCTGTAGAAATTATGGCCTTGGGGTCGTTTTTATACGTGTGCATTGTAGAAAAAAGACCCCGTAGAATAGTACCCCTTGTCATTTTTTGATGCAAAAACATTCGTTTTGGTAGGGATATTTGTTAGGGAATGTATACGGGTAATATCAAGCAGCCTTATGCTTTGAAGTGTTAATTTCTGAAAGCTTTTAAGCTAAAATAACGAAATCAAAGCTATGCAATACCTAACATTTATAATACAAACCGTCTTATCCCCATTAATGGAAAACAATATCTATTAGAATGTACTAAAGCTTGTTATGTGCTGAAATTCTTACTTTTTAAATTGAAAAATCAAAATATAAAAATTATAACAATTGAGGGTGAAGAGTACAAACTCTCCCAATATGCTGATGATACGTCTCTCATCTCAAATGGTTCAACAAGATCCATGGATGGTGTTCTCCAGAATTAGATTATTTTGGTTTAAAATATCAGGCTTAAAGATAAATTTCTTAAAAACTAAAATGATATGGATTGGAAGTAACAAATTTTCAAGGGAAGTACTAAGTATTTCATCAGTCAAGGTGGAAGCTCTAAGAATAAAATTTTCAGTAAACTTGTATGAAATGCCCCATCTTAATTATTCCATAAAGCTAAATGAAATCAAAACTTTAGTAGGTAAGTGGAGTTTGAGGAAACTTACCTCAATCAGAAGGTAAAAATAGTAATTAAAACTTTAATATTACCCAAACTAAACCATTTAATTCTTATTTCCCCCAAACCCTAAGTCAGATTTTTTGAAAAATTTAGACTGAAAAAGTATTATTTCTATGGGGAAACAAAATTCATAAGGTAAAAAAAAAAATGTTATAATTCAGGACTATAAATATGGGGGTCTAAAAATATTGATTATACAGAATTCATTTCTGCCCTAAAATCATGTTGGATCAGAATACTTATTCACTCAAATGCAAACTGGGCAAAACTATTTGAAACTTTAACTAAAAAGAAAAAAAACTTTGGATAAGGGGTTCTGATTACATTCGGAATCTCTCAACAAGATTTAATAATGTTTAGGAAAGAAGTTCTGTTAAGTTGGGAAGATAAATCAAGAAATTACAGGCAGGTGCTCTATGATCATATATGGAATAATCCAAAGATTAAAATTAATAATAAATCTTTCTTTTGGAAAAACTATTCTAACGAAGGCATTGGGTTTTAAAACCCCCCCCGTTTAACAACGAGGGTAGTTTCGTAAGTTTAAAAAACATTAATAAACTTGAAAACCAATTTTGTTGATTATAATGGTCTTTGAATAGCAGTGTTAGATAGACTGAAAAATATAAAAAGTGATGAAATTAAACATACTAAGTTGATTTGGTCACATATTCCAAATTCCATTTTTAGCTCTACTGGGTCAGAGACCAGAAGGGCTTATTCGATAGTAATGCGTCCGTCTGACTGTCTGTCTGTAAACAATTTTTCAAAATGCTACTCTTCCTACAAGTTCGTCAGATTTCAATATAACTTGGCACACAAGTAGACTACACTAATATACATAATTCTTTTTATTGTTTTCCATTTCGATGAACGGTGTTACTAAAAATAGAAATTTTTGTGAAAGGCTTTTAAAATGCTACTCCTCCTACAGTTTTGGTCGGATTCCAATATAACTTAGCACACAAGTAGACTATACTAAGATACATACTTCTGTGCATCGTTTTTTGATTTTGATGAAAGGTTTTGCCGTTTTGTCCCTAATATACCCTGGATTCTCCACTCCATTAGATCCACCCTTTTCCATTTCCTGAACATTAATGTCTCCTTATTAATCTTAGCCACTGAAAAGAAAAATCTTAACTATTAAACAGTAAGAGATGTACAATAATGAACTGATGATTGAAAAATTCGTGCTCTTTATTTGAAATGCCAAAAAAAATTATTAAAAGCTCATATATTTTTTTAAAATTTATGTTATCAATAAACTATTTATTAGCGTTAAATAAAGCTTTTAATTATACTTACTTGTATCATAACTGTCCTGATATGAAGTTGGTTATCTATTAGCATGCTTATCACAATTCTAATGAAAATAAGATTGTTTGAGATAAAGAAGTTGAAGTCTACATGCAAACTTCTACCCAGAATTTTAATAAGTTTGCATAACTGAAGTGTTTAACAAAAATTTTATAGGAAGTGTGCTTTATATGCTGCAGTTTAAATACTGGAACATATTTTTATGGTACATAAGTCTTTTTATTAGGATTAAAAAAGTGCCTACCCCTGTGTTACCATGCATTAAAAATAGACAAGTTTAAAACTTTTGGTCCAAGATTTTTTTTCTTTGCCCGTAAATTTCATTGTATCTTTTTGTAAAAGTACTTTTTTGGGTTATTCAAATTTCAATAGTGCTGTTTACCAATTATTGCATTGTTAGAAATTCAAATTATGTGTACACGACAATTATAATTGCTGTGTACTAATTATTTGAATTTCTAATAAATCAAAGATTAGTGAATAACCATAAATCCAGATTCGGAGGCTTGACTACAATTGTGTTGACTCGAAATATCCCTGTGAACTTGAAACAAAAGTCTGCCTCATATGGTGCATATTTCAATGGTGTTTGGAGCATGGATTTATTCCTAGAAGTTTCAATTTGCCTACACACATTATGTAATGTTTCATAATCTACATATGTGTTCAACTAAATAAAACCATAGATTCATTTCACCCAAGCCTGTCTTACATGTTTTTATATCTTATGTTTCAGCTGGTGCTAGTTCTTATTTACATGAAGGAGAATTTAATTGGATGCTCTAGGTATGATCTTTTTTTTTAACGAAGAGTTTGGTTTTTTTAAGTTGATGTTACAGAAATATTAGGCAACCTCATTTAAAGTCAGCATTTCGTAAATTCTATTATCGTTTTATTACTAGTAACCTTGTAAGCAAACATAATCTAATTTTTGGTCATATATTCTACCAACTGCTAGGACCGACTAACGTTTTAAAATTCATATTTATGTTTTTTTATCCCATTGTTAACTATTTAAACGTCATATTTGCAAGGGTTTTGGAATGAAATGTACATTTATAATGCTAGTAAATTAGTAGTTAAGTAATTTTTAATTAAGTCGGCGACTACGGTCAAAAAATGCAAAAATATACTTTATTTTATGGTAAATAATCCTAATAAAACTAATAATTATAAACTAATCTGAACAAAAAATGCCAGCCCCATTAAAAAACAAATCCAGCATTCTTCATTCAAGTACTCCGAAGCTGACATCAAAAAGATGCTTGAGTTTCTGATTGACAATATCTATGTTGTTTTTGATGACCAGGTCTTCCAACGATCTATTGGAATCCCAGTCTTATGTGTGAAAAAAAAACACTTGCTGTGGCCTTCAATTCGACATTTAGATATATCGGCGATTTATTGTCAATAAGCAATGGTAACTTCCATTCTTATGTCGATACAATATCCTGGTAAAGTTTGAAGTTTTTTCGTGACATTGGACAAAAGGCAAGCCATGACCGCCTTTGCATCACTTGCCAAAGTATGGAAGTACAATACAACACAAAGACCAAACTTAAGTTCCTCAACACAAATTTTTATCTGTATTGTTCTATTGTGATGAACTATGGAGAACAACAAAAAAAGAGAGGAAAGTTTTATACGTTCCATCGAAGATACCTTGGGAGGATCCTAAAAATACACTGGCCTGAAAAGATAACTATCCAACAACTGTTTGAAACATAGGGAGATAACGAACAGTATTCAAGATCAAAAAGAAAAGGAAGTGTGTTGACCTAACTTCCACCCCACCCCCACTCTCATAAAAACGGGTTTATCAGAAAATAGATAAATCCTCTTTTAAAAACCTTTTTTTTGTTTTACTTTTATATCTTTGATTGTCAAACAATTCCTGAGTCTGACTACTGTATGTTTTGGTGTGGACTCTATCCTGAACAAAACTTCCTGGATCCGTGCCTACCGATTGAAAGTTTAAATACCTCTCCCATTAATGATCATGAATATTTACAATGATTGGTTTGTATGCCTTGGTTTCTTATTTTAAAAATTGAAACGAAAGTAGATATGACTGGTTTTCTAATTAAAAACAATTTCAGAATTTCGCATCGCGGATATATATTACCTTCTAACAAACATTTCTCAGGTGAGGTTGATATAATTCAATTCAAGTGTTTCTGTAATAGAAATGTGATTAAAGTTAATTTTCTCATCATCCATGTATTACCCTTTTTTAATTGTGAAAAATTTTTGTTCATACAAATTATTTATAAGACATAAGCTCTAAATTCACTCTATGAACGTTATAAAACCATTTTAATATGTTAAAAGATCATGTACATGTCGAAGGATAAATTCACTGCTTCGTTTTTTTCATCAATAAAAAATCCTTTTTTCCAGCAGCATGGATCATATTCCTCGTCTATCGAAAATCCTGTACGTGGGTCTCTGTTGTACGTTAGGGACACCAACGGAAGTAGCCATCAGAAGGGGAAGGGGAGGGATATGGTAGAGTTGATACAGAAACCCTTGGACACTGAATTGCGTCGAATGTGGAGCGGTAGTTATAGGGAGGGGTTCCGATTGGAGTCTTCCGATCGAGATATCATGTACTGGAGTCAATATCATAAAATGATAAGCGAAATTTCTCAGACAAACATTTACGACGCATCAAAACATACTATTATTTTAATGGAGGATACGGGTGTTCCACCTGGATTTGTCAGATTGCAAATTCTAACACCGCCAAGAGACAATTTAAGCACATTAGCATGCGTCTCCTTCAGTGACAAAATTATCTTTCAAATTTGCTATGGAGAGAAAAGTGGTTGCAGGTATATAAAAACATCAAGGCTTTTCAAAATGTCGACGGACATGGCCCATGTACCACTGGCTTTTTTGCAGAAATTGAATTTGATCATGCTCTTTGTTTGACTAGCACACACTGGCCAAAAACAGCACTTTTCTGGATAGAGCGTTCACTTAAATACACCTGGCCTCCAGCATACGTGCTTGAAGAAATTCAGAAGAATTGCTTCCACTGTGTTCCTATCGGGAGTAATATTCTATCTTCCGACAATGAATTAGAGTGGAGATTGTCGTTTTCTCGAGCAGAACAAAAATTAGTTTGTACCATGAATCATACTCAATTTTTATGCTATGAACTTCTGAAATTATTCCTCCAAGAAGTCATCAATCACAGAACCGAAGAACCATTACTGTGTTCATATCACATCAAAACTACGATCTTTTGGGGTTTAAACGGGTTTGGGATCTATTAAAGGGGCCCCCAAACAATTTACTGCATTGTGATGGAAATGTTTAAAAATACCCCTTATTCACTGTGTATATCATGGAACTTTTCCAATTTTTTTATTCCGGGAAAATAACATGTTTACCAATAAAGAAATTGGAGAGGCGCGTAACTGTCTATTCGAACAACAAAATAAGTATTACCAACTGGGCGTTTCTTGTCTTCTACTTAGCCCATCTCTCAGTTCAATCTTAGAAAAGGCTCTTAGAATCCCGTCATATGTAATACCTTTTGTCAATGGACATTTCAGTCTGCTGAGGAAAGACATGCGTTTTGCATGTGGGGTTTTTGCCTAATTCATTTGAAGCTAACGAATTTAATACATATTATCTGTACTTGAAATCAATAGAATCCTTTTTACAATTTTCATTTTCACCCTATCAAACACTTACCCAACAGATTTGTATAGCCAGACTTGGTTTATATGGCGTTCCATAGGGGAAATAATTCTTCCTGTTGCACTCATAGGGATTTTTATGCTTTAGATAGAAGTCTTTGTAACATGCTGAAACTGGCAGGAAAAATAGGTACGGGGTCTGATTCATTGTTTCAGCTTTTAAAACCTATAGAATGGGTAGGTATAATAAAGCAAGACACCTTAATAACTCATTAGAAAAAGGATTTCACAACCCTTTATCATTTATTTTTGGCTTATTTGACCACCAAATATGAAATTGTGTGTAAAATGTCTCCAGCGGAAAGAAAATAGCATGGGCGGGGGAAACTGCAATTTGGGTTACGTGTCCCAGTTATCCAGGAATTAATGTTAGAACAACAAGTATCCGAGCAGAATGGAAAGGGGGGATTTTAAAATTTATCACCATTCCTCCTGATAGAAATGCTGTCCATATTGACTAATTACAATTGGGCAAATCTTAGGGGTTTACAGTCACTAATAGACTTAAAGACACTGCTTTTGTATGATGATGGGAGATATGTGCCTCTCAGTCCAAAAAAACATATCCTGGGAAATACTGGGGGTCTGTCAACACGTTGTTGGGGACTTATATGGAGCGTTGCAGTCTTATCAAGTTACTTAAAAAGAAGCCTATGCACAAAATTCAGAAAGCTTCAGAAGCCAGAATTTAAAACATATTGAAAGCCAACTTGTACAAAAAACAGGACTTAACGAGTAATTTGTACAATTTTTTGTCTTAAAAACATTTTATCCATAAGAACTATTGAAATCAAATATGATAAGAGAGTAAATTTTGACACTTTAAAACAGTAAAAATATTGACTTGTAACCATCTTCATCTTTGCTTATTCTTTAGATTAAACGTTTATTTGCAAATTTTTAAAAAAAATCCCCAAATACAGTTTTAATTTTTGTTTAAAGAGGGTTAAAATATGTTGTAATTAAATTATATATTTTTAAACTGGGTGCTTTCTGTTTGCCATAAAACATTTTCTCATCAAAATCATACATTTGATTTCTATTTATAGTGGCATCGTAAATACAGATTTGACCATGTTTTTTTGTAAACTATGAGACTTTCTATATTTTACGAAAAAAATCAATGAATCAAAAAATGTGTCTTTTTTTTTTTAGAGGAATTAAAAACAAGAAATGTTTCTATTGGTTGCAATTCCTACATCTCCCAAACCAAAAGCAAAATGAAAAAGAATTTGTAAATATATAAATTCCAATTGCTTCTTTTTTTCTTATCCATCAGCAATAATTTGCATCCTTTTTTCCCTTTCTGATAATATATTACTCCTAACTAATTCCCTATGTTAGCGTCAAAAAAAAATAAATGGATTCA
>NW_026937716.1:0-81622 GCF_032062105.1 Saccostrea cuccullata
ATTATCAATACTTGATCTTACAAAAAGAAAGGCATCCAGAAACTGGAAAACTTCATCATGTGAGAGGATTCATTCAAATGAAAAACAGAGTTCAAGGGAGATACATGTACAGAAAGATTCATAAATTAACTTGTTTTGATATGTCTCACAGTACCCCAGAATTGGAAAGAACCTTTTATAGACAAGGTGACTATGAAGAATATGGGGTTCTTAAATCTAAAGTGAGAAACAGAGAATTAGTTCCCAGAGATTGTAGATTTACCTGAATTTTTTTTTCAAAAAATAAAAAATTATTAAAAAAATAATTTGTACACACACTTATGACAAAAATACATTCTTTTATCCACATAAAGTGTATGTATGTATGTGTTATTGTTTTGATGAAAAAAAAAATTAAAGAATGTGTGTTTTAATGTGAATTTATTTTATAAAAAGGGGTTATTATTAAAAAGTTAAAAAGTTAAAAAATTTATAAGTTAAAAAATTTAAAAGTTTTAAAAAAATTTATGAAGTTATAAAAATTTAAAAAAAAAAAAGTGACCTGGTGTTATAACTTGAGAGAAACACAATGTTTCTTTTTTTTTTTAATGACTGTTTAAGTAGGCATCTTTTCGAAACAATTGGGTAGCCCTTAAAAGGGCTTTTTTTGTATTTTTTGTTGGTTTTGTAGTTTTTTTTGGTTTTTTCTGGTTTTTTGTAGTTTTTTTGGTTTTTTCTGGTTTTGGTTTCAGGTGAGGGTCAGCTATCTTCTAATGAGCCAGTAAACGCTGGACAACATGCCCGACTTGATTACCATCCTCGCTGTCGGAACTCTCGTCCCCGTCTCTGTCGTCTGACCGTCTGGTTGACGGTACCACCAAGGCCTCACTGTTGCGGCACAAGGGGCATGGTAGTCCCCGCTCTACTATCATGGCAGCGCATAAGAGGCATGCAGGCCGCTGCAAGCAGCGGCCGCATACAAAGTTGCTTGGTTCACGATCGTTCATACACAAGCTACACCAAATATCCCTGTTAGAAACAGCAAACCCCCAGGGGGGAATCCGCCCCTGGTTCCTGGCTTGGACTTGGGGGGCAGGGGTCGCAGATCTGGATGGTGGCGGCGGGGGTGGAGAAGGTGGCGATCTTGATGATTCCCTCCTGTAGGGGTGCGGTCTCCTGCCTCTGTTTGTGTTGATTTGAAATCTCGCCAAATTTATGGTCATCAGTTCCCTGTTATTATCAAGTCTCCTTAGAATTAAAATATTCTCGAAAACGATCCCTGGGATAAGGAAAAGATCTTCATAGAAAAAATTTCCCGACATCTTCTTCTTCTTTTACTTTTGTTTTCTTCTCTGGCAAAACAGGCAGGGAGGAATGACACTGGGCGCTCGGAGGGTCTGTATTTATACACAATAGCAGACGATACTGCAATATCGCGGCAAACATCGATAATCCATCATGTGATTAAAAATCCTGACCTGTGATAGGATAGCACAAAAAAATCGCTTTTGCAAAAAGCAAACGACAGTTCAATATGGCGGCAACATCGATAATCAATCATGTGATTAAACATCTTGACATGTGATAGGCTAACACAAAAAAATCGCTTTTGAAAATAGCGCCACCTAACGTGTAAAACAAGAAATCATGTAAATAATTGATAAACTTATGGATATTCAACATCTTTCCATTCTCCGTACACAATACAATATAAAATAAGATAACAGTTAAAACATCGAATACTATATATATTAAACAACTTTCAATCATTAATATGAATCATACACAATGTTTTATCCAATTATAGACCACATCAAATCATCAACATTCGATGGTAAATTTATCGACTACATTAACAGTGACAAAGGGAAATTCAGGGAACCCGATCCCGAACCCGAGTGTATATGACGTCATACAATAACATAACACTGATGTAGTATTACATGATTTTTTATTTTAATTCTTAAAAACTAACAAAGCTTCTAACTGTCGAATTCTCCTCCGAAATCGTATTCAATCCGCTACTAAGGGCATCCAGGGACTTCTCTGGTCTTTCAGGGGTTAGTAATTCGTAGATTTTTGATTTTTTGAGGTTTTTGTATTAAAAAGTCACTGATTTTCTTAACCTGTGTGAATTTTCCAGGTATTTCATTCCGTATTACATACTTTTTGAGTTGGCTTGCGTAGCAAGCTACTCCCTGTTGACATAGCCATTTCAGAGCTGTAAAATTTTTCACGCATTCATCAAGGTGATCCATACGCCAAATATAATAGTTCTAGCAAAAAATGCTTTGGTTTGAGTGATTGTACAAACTTAAGAGGTAAAAAGTGTATAAAATTTCATACTGTAACATTATTTATGCTTTCATGCTTTTAAAGAAATTTTTGATTAAATATCTGTAAGATGTACAATTACTGCGTATGAATATATTGTTCAAGCATGTTATTCTTTCATCGCATCTATGTCCTGCCACAATAAAATCACTTTGCCCGCTTGGGGATGGGTCAGGAAACTGTAAGGCTTTCCGAAATAACGGGTCAGGTTCAGTCCGTACCATTTCTGGGGCAGAATTGTTTTCATATGTCGACATAGAAAATGTATGGTAGCTAGTCTCCCCATGGTCGTCGCATGATGTGATAAGGCTAGGCATTGTAACCATAAATCTTGAAGGGTTTCCATGATAGTGCTCGCTTCCCGAAATACTTGTTCTGCCTCCGGGGGTAGAGATTCTTGGTGATTTTGTGCCCATCGTACTAAACAATCATACCCATCTAAAATCAGGGAGTGAGTGTGTATCAGGGTTGACATGATAGTCGATTGTGAAGAAAGGATCAGACTTTTCTTCTCATTTATACCCCCAGTAGAAAACGTAGGTAAATCGTATATTTTTGGCACACGGTCCCCCCTTACAGGTGATGCAACAGGTATCAAAAAAGATGATGCAATAGATATCAAAAAGATGATGCAATAGATCTAAAAGATGATGCAATAGATATATAAAGATGATGCAATAGATATATAAAGATGATGCAATAGATATCAAAAAGATGATGCAACAGGTATAAAAGCCCAGGTATTTTTTGCACACGGCCCACAGCAGGTATATAATACAAAGCGGAGCTGGGATTTGAGGATCAGTCTTGCTTGACATTTCGAACTTGACAGACGTGAAAAATATTATGGCAGAAGCAATGATGAATACTACAGACAACCCCAACTATGTGACACCTGAAGGTTATGTAGGGGCCCCCATGCCAGAGTCACAGGATGCAGTGGGATTAGATTTGGGCATGTATAATCTTCCAGAATATGCGAATAAAGAAGATATGGGCCTATTAAATACAACACTGGATGGGATTGTTAACATGCTGTCCGCTCTTGACAACAAGATGAATGATATGAACAACAAGGTGAGTGATCTTAACAACAAACTGAATTATATTGGTGAGAAAGTGCGACATCATGACAACACGCTGAAATATATTGCTGAGAAGGTGGGTCATCATGAAAACAAGCTGACTGATCTGAAAACTTACAACGCCAGTGAATTTTGTTTGATTCGTGCCAAATTATCCAAATTAGAAGTAAAAGTTACTAACATGCAAGATAAAATGAGAGGAGGAGGAAGCACTTACCAGAAAAAAGAAGGACAAGGGGAATCGGGAGAAAAAGAAAACTAGACAGACGGATCCATGCTACATCTGCAAAGAGTTAGGGCATTGGGCCCCAGATTGCCCCAAGAAAGATTTGTGCTACAAGTGCGGGAAATTTGGCCATTGGGCTAATAAGTGTACAGAGGATGAGGAGGATCAACAATTCGTCAAAGAAGTACAAAAACTGGAGAAAAAGCCTCAGGAACCTAAGATCTCAGGGACCCACCAGACCAAACCTCCAGTGAAAGAAGGAGACAAAAAAGAGAAAAAAAAGGAAGAAAACAGAGAGAATCCAGGACCCAGCACTACTCACAAGAGGAAACTATCCCTGATGACCGATAAGGCACAGAAGAAGAAAAAGTAAATTGTTGTATTTTTTTACTTAAATAAAATTGCTGTGTTCTTTTGTTTTGTCTTGTGTGTTATTGTTTTTTTTTCATTTTCGGAAAATCACTGTGAATGAGTGACGTCATAATCAAATTCTTGAGTATTTGCCAAAATCGTAGTAGCAGCGTTGTGAATCGTAGTAGTAGCGTACCAATGTAAACACACCCCCCCCCCGTATTTAGGGGGATTATATGTACTGAATTGACCCACTTATCCCCTCCAGGGGCTGCACTCAGTTGACCCACCTATCCCCCTCAGCCCCAAAAGTGCACTCAGTTGAACCCCCCATCCAGACCCCTTATACTACTAATAATGCATTTCACTATATAATCAATAGAGAGCCCCATCTTAACACCAGAACCCTGACCCTGGAGCCATAAAATCCACAATTTTGGTAGAGGCACTCTTGCTCATCATAACTTTGTACATAGTTAGTGTATTTAATACCCAGGAGTAGAAAAGAAATTTTTCAAAGAAATAACGCATTTACTCTTTTTCTTCTCCCGCCTCCTATTTTTTCTTTACATAAGTCAATTAAAACGTACTAAACAAAGCCTTCTTGTTTATTTCAGGATAGAAATTAACTGAGGAGGGATTTCAAGGAGCTTGAACTGATGATAGTGTATGAGATAATGTCTGAACCAGTAGAGAAGAAGGTCTTGTCGATCATTTCCTGTCCCCATAGCTTTAGTTCTACTAAACCTATTTGGTCAGTAATGGATACAATTTTCCTCTTTGAATTGATACCAATGAGGAGATTGGTCATCTATAAAAGAAATGAATTAGAAATAAAATTTAGGGAAAAAAATGAAGATGTGGATTTTTGTTCATGATCAAACTATTTTTTAAGTTAGATGTTTTGAAATACCCATATCCTTTTGCATGAATATTCTTGAATCTACAATATTGAAAAAATGAGAAAATCTTATGTATACCCAGTTTAAAAGATAATTATACAAGTTGAAATGTATTTGTGCATATAAAATTTAGTGCCCGTGCTTGTCATTAATGCATATAATGTGATATATTTTTCTTTTGATCCACTCTGTCCATATTTGATTTTGTAAACCATATATGGAACAGAGCAGGGTTATTTAAATAATCGATAAATGTTTTCATGAATTCTCTGCATGGTCGATTAGTTATGTTTATTGTATTGGTCTTTGTCCGGAATTATTTATTATTTGAAATGTGAAGAATGACACCACATTGTTCTCCATTTTGAAGGTTCTAAGATAAGTAAAAGGTAAGCATTAACAATAGGGAAATTGATCATGTTGATTTATAATTAGCTATAGGATGAATTAATTAATGATCAATCCTTACAGTTTACCAGGTCAAGTGTTTATATACAAAATATCAGTGTCTGTAAGCATGGTAAGGTATTGTGAATTTGAGCATTCCAGTTTATATGGTCTTAGGTGAATGCTCAGTTTGAATAAAGAAAAGTTTGTTTAATATATAAGAATCTGATAGTTGACAATAAATTTCAGTGTTCAGGGACACTTGCACCAAAAGTGGTGAAAATAGTAGTTTACCATATTTTACTCCCTGGTAGTGCATGTAATAAAGTTTTCAAATGAGCTTCTTGTTATGTTTTACATTTTTTTAGTCCAGAGGTTTAGAGGATGATTATTTCATACAAATATGATAAAATCTGAAATAAATGATATGGAGTTGAGGATTAGAAATTGTACCACTAGATGTTTTTTTTTTAATTTCATTAACTATAAACATCAACATTATTCTAAAGGAATGCATACCCTGTCCACTGTTCATTTTAAGGAAACCCTTGTGCCCTTATGCTTTGTTTTGATGGTGGCAATATCTTCCAGTGGAGGACTTGTGAACTGCTGTTTTGTCAAAGACCTGCACCATGAAGAAAAATATTATTGGGGTTTTCAAGCCATTGACAAACAGATTTGAATAATGCTAATATGAATACAAATCTAGCATGAGAGTTCATGCCTGCAGACAGAAAAGAAATCTGTGGATAAAGTATGAGTTTGGGGTAAAATCGGAAAATCTAAGAAATATAGTTCAAAATTTTCAGATAAATAATAAAATGTAATACGCTATATTTCCATTAGTTAACTCTTCAGAATTAAAGTCAGTTTGATCGTCTGAGTGGGACAGCTTGGCATTTCAGACAATGCAAACACATGACAAGACATGCCAGAATCATTTCAATTTAAAATGTTAATTGGTTTTTTCATTCTATCTAAAGAGTAGAAGAACTTAAAGACATGAGAAAGGGCGATTACCCTTGCTATACCGTCTAGTAATAAAATAACGATATTCCGAGGTATGTGTATTGACTTTATATTTACCATTACGATAGAAACATACAATCACCAATAGATATAAATTAATATCCTTGTCATCTCTACTTTTGATTTAAATAAAGTTTGCATTTTGTTATGATTCTTACGAGTTGTTTACATGTTTATGTTAGGTTTGTCCCAGAAATCCTGCGAGATTTGAACATTCTCCGACTTTTTCACAAAAGAGTGACAGAGAACTGTAATTCTTCAATAGTGGAAATAGAATGTAAAGAATATTTATCAGTTTATTAATTTCGCTTACAACAAATCTTAAATTTTCAAGGGAGTTTTTTGTCATTAATCATGTTAATGTAATTAGGTCATGTTCTAATGTATATATTATATTTTAAGATATAGAGATATATTAAATTCATGTGCACAGCTAGGTGACATGTGAATTGAACTGAAGGCTGGTAAAGGGAAATCTATCAAAGTAATTTTATGAATACGTGTAAGTTGATGATAAAATAAGCAGAGTAAAAGAAATGAATATAAGTAGAAGTATTTCAGTACACTGTGGAGTAGTCAGAAAGGCGGATTCCCCCAATCTTGCCTCATGGCATATCCTCTGACAATGAGTGATCTGTTGATGGAGGATTTCATCTGTGAAATCCACTTCTTGCCATCACGTCCTGCCCTCCTTCCAACTCTTGGATAATTGAATCCACATTTTTTGGAAGACCATAAATAACATTATAAACACCCTTAAAATGTACACCCATACCAGCTGCACTGGTAGCTACTTAAATGTATGATTCCGTCAGCATTTTTTTGATCTTACCTAATTTCCTCTTTGAAAGATCTTGGGGTCTTTGGATGAGATAATACATTTATTCAAAATTTATTTCTTCATGTAGATTGAGTCTTAATAATGATACACCATGTCCACAAGCATTGTTAGATATGCAAAATATTATGAATCTTTCACACAATTTGACACTCTCTTGATTGTCTATTATTTCATGGCAATTCTTTATGTTGAATTTCTGTTGCATTCTCTTGCAAGCACTTTGATCTGTTTGCCGTAGCTGTCAAAAAAAAACATGCTGGAGTTTTACTTACCTGTCTTAAGATAATTTTTTAAACTTACGAAATTATTATAGTCGTAATAGATCGAATTGTCTGTTTTACTAAGGCGATTGTAACTTTTCATCGTAAACTTAACTTACGATTTATCTTTAATTACGAAATAAGAGCTCTTTTTTTCTCTTGGTAATGACGCTGCGCAAACGCAGGTGCTTGTCACGTATTATCCATATACCGTCTGCTACAAATAACAACAAACACACCTAACAATGTCATCGGAATGCCTTCCATAAAAAAAATTGAATTGATAAGTCTGATATTTATTTTGTGACTTGGGTCTACAGACCATGGGTGAAATAAAAAGAAAATGGACAGATATGCACTCAAGAACCTGAAAGAAGATCTATGGCAAAGACTTGAGGAGGATCAGTTCCCGAGTTTTACTTTAAGGAATGGGAGAAAGAAGGATATGGCGATTACGAACCGTATTCAATCTCAAAATCCATTAAACAAAGGACAAAATAAGAGCAGACCAAACACGGACCTCCGAAACATTAGAGGTGGGATCAGGTGCCATGGATGACTGAGCATCCCCTGCCGACCGGTCACACCCGCCGTGTGTTCGTTTTCATGATCAGGAAATAACGGAAAAAATCCGTCGTCAATTCAGTGTATAAATAATGGACTAACAATTGGTATGGAAAACGTCAGTCAGCATTTGACTCAATGATAAATTGTTTTTGCTGACAAGGTCATTGTATCGACCATAGAATTTACGCAATAATGACTTTAAACGAGACTGTTGATATTCGTGTTTCATCAACTTGCTTGTCAATAATTTACCTCGTTTAAGAAACTGTTCATACGTAGAGCACGCTCTTGCGTATCGAACCAACTGAGATATAAATACTCCGTATGCAGGTGATGAAGGTATATTGCTGCATACGTAAAGGAAGTTGACGATAGAAAAGTCATCAGGTTGATCATATACCTTGCAATTAATTTATGAAAGAAGACATATGAGTATATTGGGACCCGATATGTATATTTGTTTGGAGCTTGGGTCGGGAGGTTGTCTGGTCTTAAAGCACCTGTGATATGTTTGTGTGTTCATACTTTAGAAGGCTGCCATGACAACTAAGTGACAACTACATGTACATACTCATGCCAAACAATAGGGACAATCGGGTAGCAGGAAACAAAACTTTTTGGTTGGCGTACTACGTTACACGAAAAGAACGAATTAATAACAATTTAAAAATCTTATTTTTAAAGTATGATTTATGTTTAAAGTCACCATCAATGCCGAAGTAATAATGTTTATAGAAGATGCAGAAGAAAAAAAAATGCTCAAACCTCAAAAGCAGACTCTACAAAATCATGCATCCTGACAGTATGGGGAGAAAGCATAAATGAAATAAAAGTTAACGAAAGTCAATGTCTTAAGAAGGAAGTTCCACGAGGAAATGAAATGGACCACAACACCAAGAACAACAATCAATAACATTCTGAAAAATGTAGTAGAATATAAAAGGTTATCATTGAAGAAATGCTCTGAATTTGTTGGCCTCATCCTTGCTGTATCAATCTTGGTAACAAAAAGGTGAAGCTGTTGTTTCAAAATCATACCCGAGACTGAAATCGGGAAAACAATCACCAAATGCATTCATTGCTTCATAAAACAGAAAACTTCTTCACTCTCAATATCCTTACAGGCAAACATAAATTTCAGTGTGAAAGCACCAAAACTCGACTTACACTCTTTAAGGTCCCTTGAAAGTATTCCTCACCAAAAGCAACAAAGCTCAACTTCTTCAAACACCAGAGGACCTTGAAGACTACATTCTCTCACAACAGCAACTATTAACCAGAAGTCTCCGTTCAGACTGTAGCTCTACTGGTTTATACTTAAAACAAAGGAATAGAAATGTAGCAGTTAGGACTTGAAAATTTAAAACAGCAATAAAAAGAAAAATGATCCTTGCCGTTCATCAAAAAAAAAAACCATGTACAGTATTATGTATCTTAGTATGCCGAGATATACCGTATATCAGGATTTTTCCGCGTGTATCCAATTTCCGCTTTGTTCGCGACGAGTTCTGAATCGCGGAAAATAAAACAGCGTAAATTTAATACAAAGTTTTCTTCTTGTATTAGGATTATTTCTTGATGTTTATATCGTAGAGGGTAGAAATAGCGGGATCAGGGGACAAGCGCAGGATACCGGTAATAGGTATAAGCCGTATTGTTTGTTTACTAATTGACAAGCCAGCTAATTATATGGGTCACGTTTCTTGCGAGAAGCTATTAAAACTAATTATACCTGAGCTGCTGGTCAGTTAGGAACAGTAAATAAACCATAATTGTTTAAATCTTAAAAAATAATGTCTGTGCACAGTGGATTTGAGAGTAAGTGTGTAATCAGCCGAGCGGGTCTTCCGGAATTGACGAGGTGAAGGTCGATAGATCTATTTCTCACCCGTATGAAGCTTAATGACTTTACATTTTACATCCAATTCCTTCATAGGCTTAAAAAATTGTTAATAATAAAATCACTGGGACTTTGAAATAGTGAAAATTTGATTCGCGTAAATTTAATATACTGATTTAGGTTCTGATTCGCGGAAAAAACATGACGCGGAAAAAACCTGATATACGGTATTGAAATTGGACCGAAACTGTAGGAGGAGTAGCATTTTGAAATAATTTTACAGAAATTTCTATTTTTAGTAACTGAAGTGTTCTCTAGTACCAAAGACAGTACAGGTTTAATTCGATGTCCTTTATTGTCCCCCGCTTTCGCGAAAGCGAGGGGACATGAAATCTCATTCGTCTGTCCGTCAGTCTGTCCGTCTGTCAGTCCGTCACAAAAACTTTAACCTTGCCCATAACTTTTGATTTAGCTGAGCTCATATTTCACAGGCATATTCCTTGTGACAGACCTTTCTTTGGGTACCACCAAATTTGACCTTTTGACCTTGACCTTGGAGTTTGACACACTTTTACACAAAAACCTAACTTTGACTTTGGCCATATCTTTTGAATGGCAGAAACTATGACTTTCATATGTCACATATGTATTCTTTGTGGCAAGACCTTTCATTGGATACCAACAACTTTGACCTTTTGACCTTGACCATGGAGATTTCTGTACTTATAAAAAACTTTAACCTTGACCATAACTTCTGAACGTTAAGTGCTGGGGCTTTCATACTTCACATTTGTAATCCTTGTAAGAAGTTTTTTCATTAGATACCATGAACTTTGACCTTGACCTTTGAGAACGTTTTTTCAAGAATTTTGACCTTGATCACAACTTTTGAACTGCCGATGCTAGGGTTTTTATTTTTCACATATGTATTTTTTGTGGGAAGACTTTTCTTTGGGTACCACCAATTTTGAACTATTGACCTTGACCTTGGAGTTTGACCCCCTTTTACACAAAAATTCCAAACTTTTACTTTGGCCATAACTTTTCAATGTTAGATACTAGGACTTTCATATTTCACAAATATATTTTTGTGATAAGACCTATCATTAGATACCAACAAAATTGACCTTTTGACCTTGGAAATTTTTCGTACTTATCAAAAACTTTAGCCTTGGCCATAACTTTTGAATGGTAAGGGCTAGGGTTTTTATACTTTACATACGTAATGCTTGTGAGAAGATCTTTCATTAAATACCAAAATCTCTGACCCTTTGACTTTGACCTTGGAGTTCAGTGATGATTTCTAAATAAATGACATATGATAGGATGTTCATATTACACACAATATGTCATAAAAATGACATCTCACCCACAAACACACCGAAAGCGGGGGACCACAATTCCTTGAATTTGCTTGTTTTTATTCACATAGAAATCCTTCGATGTGTCTGACATAGATTGACTACAAAATAAATTTAAACATAATGAATAATACTACTCAATACTAAATGTACACATAATATAACCTTTTTTCCGTATAAATCATGACATGAAAAGCGCTCCTTACTATATATATAACTTTGTAAACATTGATATTTTTAGAAACTCCTACTTCAATTAAACGAAACAAGTAAACATAAACAGTCGGCAGCATGTAATAAACAATCAATAGATAATTTACCGTAATGTATGTCTGGTACTTTCAATAACTTTCAGTTAAAACATGTAGAACACGACTTTACACTGAATATGGCGCTCGTGCATTTTTGGTAAACATCATAGTAAAGTATCATTCGGATAAATTTGGAATATACAGAAATAAAAACTTACGGACAAAATTGGAATTCGAAATAAAATATACAAGTTGTCAATTACAGTAACCATGGCAACACCGTTCATTGAAATGAAAAACAAATGCACAGAATTATGTATCTTGGAGTAGTCAACTTTTTTGTTAAGTTATATTGAAATCGGACCAAAAATATAGGAGTAGCATATTGAAAGAATTTCACAGAAATTTCTATTTTTAGTAACCATGGCAACACCGTTCATCGAAATATTAAACCGATGCACAGAATTATCATAGTGTAGTCTACTTGTGTGCCAAGTAACATTGAATCGGACCAAAAGAATAGGAGGAGTAGCATTTTGATTTTCACAGAAATTTCTTAGTTTAGTTACCATTGCAACATCGTTCACCTAAATCAAAACCCAATACACAGAATTATGTATCTTATTGTAGTCTACTTGTGTGACAAGTTATACTGAAATCGGACCAAAAATGTAGGAGAAGAAGCATTTTGAAATTTGTTTACAGACAGACAGACGGACGGACGATGGACGCATTACTATCGTATCAGCTCTTCTAGTCTCTGACCAGTAGAGCTGAATTGTTTCATATGAGGTCCGTGTTTGCTCTGCTCTTATTTTGTATATTTGTTTAATGGACGTTGAGATTGAATACTGTTCGTTATTTCCATATCCTTCTCGTAAACTTGGCTATCTGGCAACATCATCAGGGAATAAAAATTCCAATGATTGTTGAAGTCCCGCGATGTCATCTCTATTAAACCTCCCTTTTTCCTCTCCCTGAAGTTTTCCCCGCTTTTTCTACATTCGGCCATTATTGAGCAGTTTTGAAACATGCAGTGATTTTGTGAAGTGAAATTCTGCTTTAAATACTACTTACCTAGCACGTGATTTCTCGTGAGTGAAAATGACGTAAAATTACTCACTAACCAATAAACTCATTACATACAAATACCCCAGGGTGACTGTACAAGAGGATCTAACATTTTTAAGAAAATAATATAAACCCCAAAACTTAAAAAAGAATGAAAGAAGAAGGAATAATAAAGAGCTTATTTTTTTTATTTCTTTTTTCTTTTGTTACATATTGCCTCGGTCTGCCATCCAGGAATTTGTATTGTTTCATGGCAACGTTCCAGGCATAATAACTTGTAGTTCTTCCCGCCTTCAAAGAGTCTGAAAATGTTGACCTGTTTTTACTAATTCGTTTTAAAGTATTTTATTTATTACTTACGTGCATTATAATATTATCAGATTTATAACACCGTTTATGCATGATTTAAGACAATTTACCTGAACAAGGCAGAGAAGAGGTTCTTAGCAGCATTGTCTCTACATAAATGGCAACAACTCGGCCCACTGCATAAAAATCTCCGGATTCAGCCCGTTTACAAAGGCAAAAGTTTCAATTAAGATCCTTTAAAAATGTATAGTCTATTTGTGTGCCGAGTTATATTGAAATTGGACCAAAAATGTTTCTATAATGTGTTAACATTCTTCCTCCAACATGTCCAAATAACAAGTCTGAAAAGAAAGAAAAAAATAACTTTATACATGTATATACTGTTTTTTATCAAACCAATTGAAATACATGTATGTTGGTTTTTAAGTGTATTTTCAAGCTCACCAGGAAACAAAAAATAAATCCTTGAACCATTCCATCTCAGATCTGGTGGAAGAAGCGTCTTTTTAATGACCTCAAATAAGACTATGACTTATCTCTCCCTCTGTCCATTGTCCATTTTTCGCTGGATAGTAAAACTGAACAAAGTGCTCTTGAACCTAAAATGTACAAAGCTGAATTGTGAATAAACGTAAACGGTATCAAGATCAAGCAGTTTAAAGAGAAATTCATGTTTTTGTTACCATGGTTACTGGGATAATTTTTTGAAGATCTATCTGGAAGAAAAACACATAATGCTATGTCGTTGAAATTTACTTGAACATTTCCTGTACTATTCAGCTTATTTGAGCTATTTTTTATTAAAATATATCTGAAAAAAAGTCATTCTGAATCTAGATGAAAAGAAAACAATAAACATAACGAATTTCATGAAAATGATCAACAACAAATGTAACAAAAAACACTCCTTTACTCACCACAGCAGGCAAAGAACATTGACCATGGGAAACAAGTACATAATGCCCAGCATTATACCTTAAATAACCAGGATATTATATAATTCCTCCTATATGCCTAAATTAATGCATTATATTGATATATATATAAATATAAATTTTTAGGTCACCTGAGTCACTCAGGTGACCTATTGCTATCTGTTTTTGACCGTCGTCGTCCGTTGTTCGTCGTCAATCGGTCGTAAACGTTTGAACATTTTCAGCTTCTTCTCTGCAACCACTGAACCAATTTCAACCAAATTTGGCACAAAGCATTTATGGCTGAAGGGGAACAAAAATTGTGAATTTCATGATCCCTGCCCCCCTGGGGCCTGGGGATGGGGCCAAAACCACTAAAATTAATGCAATCTTCAAAAATTTTCTTCTTTACTCCTGGACATCAAGCAGTCAAACTGTTTTCATGATTGTAATCAGCATTGAGTCCTTTACCAAAATTGTGAAATTCATGGCCCTGGGGTCAGGGGTTCTTGTACTAGGGCTGGGCTAAATAAGTATATAGTGAAAATGCATTATTTCTTTGAAAATCTTCTTCTCTGCTCCTGGGTATTAAATAAACTAACTAAGTACATAGTTATGATGAGCAAGAGTGCCACTACCAAAATTGTGAATTTTATGGCCCCAGGGTCAGGGATTCTGGTGTCAGGGTGGGGCTCTATTGATTATATAGAGGAAATACATGAATTCTTTGAAAATCTTCTTTACTCCTGGGAATTAAATAAACTAACTAAGTATATAGTTATAATGAGCAAGAGTGCCTCTACCAAAATTGTGAATTTTATGGCCCCAGGGTCAGGGGTTCTGGTGTTAGGGCGGGGCTCTATTGATTGTGTAGTGAAAATACATGAATTCTTTGAACATCTTCTTCTCTGCTCCTAGATTTTATATAATTTAACTAAGTACATAGTTATGATGAACAAGAGTGCCTTTACCAAAATTGTGAATTTTATGGCCCCAGGGTCAGGGGTTCTGGTTTTAGGGCGGGGCTCTATTGATTATATGGTGAAAATACATGAATTCTTTGAAAATCTTCTTCTCTGCTCCTAGGTTTTATACAAACTAACTAAGTACATAGTTATGATGAGCAATAGTGCCACTAACAAAATTGTGAATTTTATGGCCCCAGGGTCAAGGGTTCTGGTGTCAGGGTGGGGCTCTATTGATTATATAGAGGAAATACATAAATTCTTTGAAAATCTTCTTCTTTACTCCTGGGTATTAAATAAACTAACTAAGTACATAGTTATGATGAACAAGAGTGCCTCTACCAAAATTGTGAATTTTATGGCCCCAGGGTCAGGGATTCTGGTGTTACGGCGGGGCTGTATTGATTATACATGTATAGTGAAAAAAACATTAAATCTTTGAATTTTTTCTTCTTTGCTCCTAGGTTTTAAGCAGATGAATTACCTTTATAGTTATGAGCAATCCCTAATCTTCAAGAATTGTAAACTTCAAGGCCCCAGGGTCAGTTGTACCATAGTGGGGGGGGGGGGGGGGGAGGAGGCTGTACTTTAGTACTGAAAATAGTGCAATGTGTGGATCTAGGCCTAAAAGTCAAGGGTTCATGTGTGGTAGCGGCACTACTGATTATTACTGAATATTACTGATTAGTTGAAAACTTGAAATGCATTTTTTGTTCCCCTACCCTGCCTATGGGTATAAAGTAACCAAACTAAGGAACTGCTTAGTGTATAGTTATGATGACCAGATTGTAAATGCTATAGCATATGGCTGAAAACATGGATCAAATTCAGTCACTGGGAAGTTTTTGAATAATGCTCAGGTGACCTCTAAGGCCCAGGGGCCTCTTGTTATGTTTGATTATGTTATCGTATCATTTTACCTTTCTTGACCCTATATAATGGCTGGGCCCTGTATGGTCTGGACTCCCCACTCTCCGTGACTAGTGCTTCCTGAGACTGCTCTAAAATGGTAATTGATAATTGACAAATTCTGCCACAACTCTCCAGCTCTGAAGGTGCGATTTTTTTCTTAAAGGAATGGAGGAAAGCATCTGCACGTAGATTCCCAAGCTCTGATGTTCCTTAACGGAGACACCGCACAGACAGCTGAAAGGTCATCTGCGCTGCTGTCCGGCTTCAAATTGACGTGCAGGCCCATCACCACTAAATACTTCCTTTTAATGTGTCGTACACCGTCATGGATCGTATGTTTGTTAATCAGGCGAAGATCTTCAAATCGCGTTTGTATATTAGAGAGCTGGTCAAGATCACTTGATTTTGACTTTCCTAAAATGTAAAAATGAGGTCTGTTCACATCTGACTGGACATCAACAGGTGGCTTGCTTGATCTTGTACTCATCATTTGTAACGTATACTGACTGATCATGGGAAAAAAATTCTCTTATAATTTAATTGAAATACAATAAACCATAATAATAACATAACGATGTTTCAAGGATGGCGATTTTGCTTTGTTAATGTAATTCATTATTTCAAGGATGGCGATTTACCTTTACAGAATGTTTAAAACCCACAGGGAAAGAAAATCACTAGGCTATAAGTTTTAATTAATTATAATCATGTTTACTAGATGTGTTATCTGTATGAATATTTTATGACTTTTACTACAAGGTTGAGTTCAATAAATTAATATTGAACACTAAGACAATCTTCAACAATATTAAGGATGTTTTGTGCCAATTCTTTATCATAAACATACTCTGTTTAGATGTCTTCAGTTGCAAAAAATAAAACGAATATTTGAAACTATACTATGATAAGTAAGTTTAAAAAAATGTTACCTACTTATCATCAATTGTAAGCCGCTAGCGTTCTCACTTCTGCATCAACTTCGAAACTATCTAGACTATCATATAGTCAATTACATCACTTCCTCCTGATTCACGTGTATGTTTTCTAATCTCTTTGTCTGCATGTAATCTACCATTCACGATCCTAAGTTTGAATGATTTGCACATGTGCATCAACATAATACCGAACGATTTTTTTTTGTTTTGTCCTCTGAAGAGCGTTTCATTTTATTTAACTCTCAAATATGGCACGATGGTACCCAAACCAGAATTTGATGTGCAACGGTTGTGAAGAAAATGAACGAAAAGTAAATGGACCAAAAAAAAGCAGCAAAGCAATATGCTTTCCCTTCTTCGAAGGGGGTATAAATATTGGTGGCTACAGACCTGAATATGGCTACTGAGAAGGCAGACCAGGGGTTGTTTGTCATTAAAGTAATAAAATTAAATCGTCCACCAAACGGTTTCACGAATTCTTTCTTGCCAGAATTTCCAGATTAACTGTTTTGGAAATGTTTCTTTGAATTACCTAGAGCGTCTACGTTTGATGTTTCTCCTGAGAATGAGGTAAGTTCATTGCATACAATACCTTGTTGTTTTTGTACAGCCTCTTTCTGACGTGCTAAATTTGTGACTTCTTCGAGTTTAAGTTGCGGATTCACACTTTGACTAAGGACAATGTCCCACCAGCATCATTCCGTGCATCGCCCTACTTCTGCAAAGAATCATATAACTCGCATAACGCCATTAAAAAAATTGTACCAGAGTGGCATGACAAAGGCAGAGTTTGTCAAAAATTCCTATTCAGCAAATTGTCGTTTTTGCAAGAGGTTTTTAATGCCACAAAATCAAGAAATATTGATTCATTGCATTGTCTGATAGCAGGTGGAGTACTGAAAACAGCAACTGCTGAAAACATTGCTGGTTCAGGTTCGAATGTACATCATTTGAAACTTGTATGGCAAAGGGATGGTGAGGATGGTTTGTTGAATGTATTGTCTGCAAAGAAGAGTATAGATAAACCAAGGGTTACCAAAGATAAGCGACTACTTGGGGATATTATCCCTAAGCTCTGTTGTTATTTTCAGAAATAGTGTTTTTACTCATTATTTCATTTTTGATGGGTAAACCATTACAGTTATCTCATATATCAGTTGATTTGATGCGCAGGAGAATGCTCTTTGTATGAACAATGTCTAAAATAAGGAAAGTTATTGACAAAGAAGTTGATGAAACAAGAATGTAAGCATTTTCATAATTTTATAAGCATGTTCAATAATGATGTGCAACAGAATGATCAGTTACAATACATAACTGTCATGGGCATTGCCTTGTGTGCACTTGATTATTACAGCATGTATAATGCTATGATGTGTTTGTAAATTGAATACAGTATATGTATCATATTATTACATGTTTATTCTTATGATTATTCTATAGGCAAGTTCATAAGCAAAGTGCATTAGAATGATTATTACATAAGCATGTTCTACAGAAGTGCAACAAAATGATTTACAATTCATAACGGTCATGGTCTTTGCCTCGTGTGCACTTGATTCTTACAATGCTATGATGTGTTTGTAAATTATATATTTCGATCGAATGAGGGCATTCAAATGAATATAACCTTTTTGCACTAAAATTGACTTGTGACTTTTTTTTGAATTTGAAGATTTTTCATAAAAATTGTATTATTTTGTTCTGTATTACTGATATATTATGTCAATAAATATATTTTTTTAAAAATAATCATTTTGTTTCACTTTTAATGGATTCCAAGGCATTTTATGATGAATTTCTGAAAATTAAAGGGAGGCAATTGAAAACATGCCTTTTTTAATTTCCTTTGGTAATTTTTTTTTTATAAATGTGTAAATACATTCAAATGGAAGTGTTTAACATATCTATGCCATAAAAAGTGTCACTGATTTATTTATTTATTTTTTTTTTTGCAATGTGGGTCGGATACCTTAAGTACATATATTTTAAAATAGTAATGGAGAACTCTTGAAAGATATTTATTTTGATAACAAGAGCCTGTTCTTGAAATAAAAGTGAGAAAACTCTAATAAAAGATAGGTGCAGAAATATTCCGATTAATCGATTGTTACAATCTCAAATCCATTGTCTAAAATCAACAGCCTCTCCGACCGATCATCGATTATAAATCGATCATTGTGACAACACTATTGTCTGCAGTGAGAAATTGATATAAAAAGATGATTAATTCACATTGTGTTTGCTTAACTGAGTGATTATAATTTTAATCAAACTTAGTTTGATTTATTTCATTTAAGATTCAAAATAAATGTTGTATGTTATTCCATACTTTAAAACATTCGATTCACACTTCCATATATATGACACTGCTACCTGGCCATGTTTATAAAATGTGTTGTTTAAATTTAGTTTCAGGGAACAGGATTGAAAGTGTACATTCTTGAGAACACGGAGAGAAGACAGGACATGGACGGAAGAGTATACGGCATGACAAACGTCTTATCAAAATCATCCAACTACAGCCAACTCCATGAGTTGAGCACGCCTGAGAAATTCATACAGAAACTCAACTTGAGCAGATCCAAATTTTTCCTCACTGAGAGAGGATGGGGGAATCAGGCTGTCTGATTACTCTGTGGTATAAAAAGTATTCTTATTCATTAATACTTGCCTGTATCTGCAGTCAATTTCTTTTTTTTTCATTTTCTGAAGGATAAACTGCAAAAAATTGATTTTAAACTGCTATATCTTTATTTAAATAATTCTTCCATCAATAAAATATGGTAATCTCACAATAAACAGCTGGGTTGCAAATAACCATTCATGCAAGCATTCTGATGAGCTGTCTGCCCATGGGCAACTGCTTTTCCAATTAAAAAAAATTCTGTATAATGTTCAAATTACTTTTGTGTTATCGCTTTTAAAATATGATCTTAAATCACAGCAAATTGAATGTTTTTACTAATGTGAATCACAGCATCAGCTATAATCTATATCCTCTAACATTTACCCATTAATGTGTTGTAAAATCGCAGATTCGTAAAACATGGTAGTTATCAATATTGTCAAAACAATTGGAATTTGAAACATATACTGTAAATCTCGGTTATAATGAAGTCACAGGGCCCTATAAAATCGCTTCGCTATATCCGTAATTTGTTATATCACACGAGCACACGGCGGGTGTGACCGGTCGGCAGGGGATGCTCACTCCTCCATGGCACCTGATCCCACCTCTGATGTTTCGGGGGTCCGTGTTTGCTCTGCTCTTATTTTGTATATTTGTTTAATGGACGTTGGGATTGAATACTGTTCGTTATTTCCATATCCATCCATATAAGAAATCCATTAAATTCATATAGTTGGGGAACCAATATAACTTCATTTTATGAAAACAAATACTAGTACTATTAAAATCAATGTTCACTTGATGGCTTTTCCCTGGTAATCACACAGCCATGATATGGATCTCGATCTTAAATGGATACACAGTAATCTCCTGTTCACATATTTGTGTTGAAACTGTAAATTTTATGAGATTGATCCCTGTACAATATCTTTATCTTCATCCATTAAATAAATACAACATTAATTTAATAGCGTTCACAAGAATTTCCAATGCACAATATTTCACACATAATTGAAAATGAAGTGTATTTATTTTTTAAAGGAACTTTTGTGAGTTATTATTAAAATAACAAAAATCAGAAATTATAGATATAAAAAGGGATATTTCATTACTACATTACAATTACAAAACTACACTCTCGATAATACCGTATAGGGTGAGAGAGGTCTTAGGGACTTTTGGTATAAAGTCCCTATCAAACGCTCAAAATCTTCTTGAATTATCGCTTGGAAAGGATAGTGTTACACACAGACAGAATGTGTAAATTTACGACCTTGAACTTTGACCTCAAAATCAAAAGGGGTCTGACTAAAAACTGGAACTAAAAAAGTTCATTGGTAAAGCTCAAAGGGTTCTCGAGATATCGTGTGGAAACGAAAGTGTAATAACAGACAGAATTTGCGAATTTATAACCTGGACCTTTGACCTCAAAACCAATAGAGGTTTTCTTAGTCTATAGGGAGTTGCTATGCAAAATTTCATTGCGAAAGCTCAAAGGGTTCTCGAGATATCATGTAAAAAACGAAAGCGTTACAGACAGACAGAAAGACGGACGGACGGACGGACAGACCCAAATTAATTTCTCCCTTTTTTCAAGCTGAAGACAAAAATCTGACGAACCAGTCGTCATTTCCTATGTCAAAACTTTCTGGGGGATTTCTATCTTTCAGCCAAAGGCATTCTCGTCCAAGGAGGAAGAAAGGAAGTGCCATGTAGGGCATGAGGAGCTATGGAAGGTCATGCACACGAGCGTACCGAATTTGACAAAAGAAAAACCATGTCTTTGTTACAGACAGAGAGCAAGCCTTTCAAAATGTTTCCAAACAGCTATTTATTCCTTTGTTGGAACCATATTCGGAGAGATATGGTGTATTTTGGCTTAGAAAACAGGGAGCAAAAGCTGAATATATCTCAGTATATACAAGGGATTTGCAGGAACTATTGCATTCGGAGTCTATGAAGGAGTTTGGCTTTAGGTATTCTTTTATGGCATTAAGATGGAATTCACCTGTTGTATGTTACTTTGATAAAATGACATAGGTTTTGAAAGAAAAAGCATGTCGATGGAATCGAGAAGAAAAGGATGTTTACGACCCTTATTCGGGAATCACAAACAACATTTCTGAGAGCATCAACACTGTTATCAAACGAATCAACCAGTGGAAGGAAGCACCAATTGATGCTTTGGTCTTGTCATTTTATTATTTGCAGACGAACTACAAGAGCGAAATTCTGAGGGGAAGGTGTGGAATCGGCGAGCTTAAGCTAAGAGAATTCACAGTAGCTGCGCACTGATAGGAATGTAGTGTTCTTTCCAGCGAGCATCTGCCAACAAGAGGAAATTGTTAAGATGGTAAAAGGCGAGATTTCTATGGAGACACGTACAGCTTCTATAGATGACCCTGACAATGAGAATGAGAACCAGAACCAAAACGAGTTGAACATGTTGTCTGCAGAAAGCACTACCCAAAAATCTATTGCTTTAGATGCCATCAAGAATAACAGAGTATATCTTCTCCCAGGATCACAGACATTTGTAGTAAAAGGAAGCAAAGGAGACAAGTATGCTGTTACACTTCATCCTCAGTGCCCAAGCCTCGGAAGCTGTTATCACATTCTAGTGGCATTGTAGTACTTGAAGAAAAAAAGATCTACAAATTAGCTCAACTAAGAAAAAACAACAAAAAAAGCCCAACAAAAAGCGGGGAAAAAAGTGCAAAGACCATATGATGTTAAAGAAGTAATTGCTGCCCCTGATATGTTAAACAAGAGGCCCACGGGCCTTGTAGGTCACCTGAGTATTGTGCAACAACTTTCAAACAATTAAATTTGGTTCATGTTATAAACCAGAGGCCATGGAATTCGCAATTCACAATTTTGAAAGAGGTACCATTGCTTATAATAATTTAGACTTAGCATGCTAACTCTGTTTACTTAATACCCAGAGGTAGATCAGAGTACAATTAAAAGAAAATGCACTTCCACTTTATTACCAGTTGTACACCTCATCCAAAAGGAACCACTGATCCTTGGGTCACATATTTCAAAATTTTGCAAATTTTATCATAAAATGGTTGATTAACACCAAAGAGCAAATTTCCAAGCATTAATTAATTTTAGACTTTGTACCCCCCCCCCCCCCTTCACCTCGACCCAGGGAAGGGGCATAAAAAATAGCCATTTTGCTAGGTCCCCTTTCTTCATCATGAATATATATTTGGATCATAGGCATTATAAAACAAAGAAGCAAAGGAAAGAATTTCAAAGAATACATGCATTTTCACTACATAACCAATAAAGCCCCGCCCTTACACCAGAACCCCTGATCATGGGGTCATTAAATTCACAATTTTTAAAGAGGCACTCTAGATCAACTTTACTATTTAATTAAATAGTTTAATTAATACCAAGGAGCAGAGAAGAAGATTTTCAAAAAAATTAGGCATTTTCACTACATGATCAATAGAGCCCCGCCCTAACACCAAAACCCCTGACCCTGGGGTCACAAAATTCACAATTTTGAAAGAGGCACTCTTGCTCATCATAACTATGTGCTTAGTTAGTTTATTTAATACCCAGGTGCAGAGAAGAAGATTTCCAAAGAATAAATGCATTTTCACTATATAATCAATAGGACCCCACCCTAACACCAGAACCCCTGACCCTGGGGCCACCAAATTCACAATTTTGGAAGAGGCACTCTTGCTTATCATAATTTAGTACTTAGTTAGTTTATTTAATACCCAGAAGTAGAGAAGAAGATTTTCAAAGAAAAAATGCACTTTCACTATATAACCAAAAGAGCCCCGCCCTAACACCAAAACCCCTGCCCCGGGGATCATAGAATTCACATTTTTGAAAAAGGCACTCTTGCTCATCATAACTATGTGCTTAGTTAGTTTATTTAATACACAGAAGTAGAGAAGAAGATTTTCAAAGAATTTATGCATTTTCACTACATAACCAATAGAGCCCCGCCCTAACACCACAACCCCTGACCCTGGGGTCATAAAATTCACAATTTTGGAAGAGGCACTCTTGCTCATCATAACTATGTGCTTACATGTAGTTAGTTTATTTAATACACAGAAGTAGAGAAGAAGATTTTCAAAGAATTTATGCATTTTCAATACATAACCAATAGAGCCCCACCCTAACACCAGAACCCCTGACCCTGGGGTCATAAAATTCACAATTTTGGAAGAGGCACTCTTGCTCATCATAACTAAGTGCTTGGTTAGTTTATCCTATACCTAGGAGCAGAGAAGAAGATTTTTAAAGAAATCATGCATTTTCACTATATAACCTATATAGCCCCGCCCTAGCACTAGAAGCCTTGACCCCAGGGCCATGAATTTCACAATTTTGGTAAAGGACTCAATGCTGATAACAATCATGCAAACAGTTTGACTGCTTGATGTCCAGGAGTAAAGAAGAAGATTTTAAAGATTGCAATAATTTAAGTGGTTTTTGCCCCACCCCCAGGCCCCAGGGGGGCAAGTACCATGAAATTCACAATATTTGTTCCCCTCCACCCATAGATGCTGTATACCAAATTTGGTTGAAATTTCAGGACTTGGGACCTGGTGTTTTCTTGACACACTCGTTACTTTGACTGTATTGAGAAAAGATAATCTTTCTTAGACACACTCGTTCTTTGACTGTATTGAAAAAGATAATCTTGGAGTTCCGGTCACGTGATGGTCTGGTCTGTGACTGACGAAAAATTTGGGCTCCGCTGTTTATTTCCTAAATCTTGTTTCTATATGGTTTTAAGTGTGTTTAATTCTGTGGAAAGGACTTATTATTCAATATTGGTGAGTTTTGCATTAGCTTTGGGCTTAGTGTAGCGTAAGAAGTGTGCTGTTTAAATCTACGACATTCTTCATTGTCTTCACTGTGAACACGTATTCACTCACGCATTCACTCACGATGCCTTCGGATAAAGCGGGATCTAACAAAAAAACACCAAAGAACAAATAAAACCAAAAAAATTTGTGCAGCTAGATTTAAAAGCTGCACCTATGTCTATAAGAAAATCCGTTGTTTCTGAGAAATCTGCAGTGAAAAAACCAAAAACAAGTAGCTGCGATCACTCCCTCAATCAAGACGATAGTCAATCAGAACATCACGTAATTACTGACGATCTTAAACAAATTCAGGACAGTCTCACTGAGATTAGAGAATCTATGGTTAAGAAATCGGATGTAAAACTTATAGTTTCAGAGATTTTGCTCGAAATGAAAAATGAACTGAAAGGTGAAATAAAAAAGGAAATAATTTCAGATATGAAAGAAGATTTCGAAAAGGGTATTAAAAACAAAGTTAAGGAAGAATTCGAGGAGAAAATAGAGAGAACGCATAAAGAATTCCAAACACAAACAAAAGAGATTTCTGATGGAGTTAATCTTGATTTAGACACTCTTAGAGAAAAACTAAGTGTACAGGCAAAGGAATTGAGGGACTTGAAGAAACAATTTCAGACATGTGAATCTATTGCAGGGTCTGCAATCACCCTCGCTAATCAAAACCAGCAGTATTCCCAAAAATCTATCATAAAATTTATGAATTGGGCAGAGGAGGAAAATGAAGATCTTAAACAAAGGCTATGTGCGACACTCAAGGAAGCGGTGAACGTTGACCTTGACCCCGCAGATGTTTTGGCGATCCATCGGATTCCCGGAGGAGACGGAAGAGGACCACGACCTGTGATCGCAAAATTTTGAAACACCGACACCAAGATCATGGTAATCAAAAACAGAGCTGACAAAAATCTTCACCATGCACGATCACCTAACACAAATGAACGCTAAACTGGTGCGCGACTTGAACAATGATCCGCGAATTCATGGTGCATGGTATTTTAATGGAAAAGTGTTTGCCCACGACGAAGAAGGAAATCGCTACAAATTTGACATTTTAGACGTGTCTGAAAAATTGAAAGGTTACTAAATAATTACTCAAATATTCAGCGGAGTGGACTTTGCGAAAATAACACATATAGGGCGTGCTTGATTGGTAGCTGGAATTGGCAGAATTACAATCAAGTTCGCCGGAATTCAATTCCGGCACAGTTCTATCAATTCCGTGTTGAGAGGTGGTGTGAAAGGAATTAACGATGGTGACTACTGTGTACATTTGTCAAAAGTGCCGATTAAAATATGTTTGAAGTTTTTCCCTGTATTTGGACCCTAATACAGTCTTATAGACCTATTCGCAAATTAAAATATAATGTTTTTCTCATAATACTATTCAAATCATGTTAATTTTAAGTTCACCTAAGAGCTGCACACAGCATGAAGTTTTGTTCTTTACAGCATTCACTCGCACTTTCATCCTTCATTGCATCTTACAATAAATCATTTGATAAAATAGGAAAAAATTCTTTATTTCTCGAGCTGCAGCCATATTGTGAACTAATTCTGATTCCAGTTTTACTTGATTGGTAGAATTTTTGGAACTCTCGGAATTGAAATCTGACTTTACAATCAAGCACACCCTTTGACTGTGAGATCGGGCTCGATATTCGGTAAATTCATATCATGTTTACTTTTTGTGTAAGTGCGTCGGTGAGTGTGTGTGTATGTCCCCCTGTTCTTCTTATATCATTATCAGAAAGATGGTGTTTTTATATTCGAGTCTCTTTATTGCTTTTTTTTTCTAAAACAGTACAAACTAAATGAGTAGCTCAATTAAACTAGCAACGGTGAATTGTCAAGGCTTGGCAACAGGTACCAAGAGACAGGATGTTTTAAATTATTATAAGAAAAAAAGGTTTTTCAATTCTCTGTTTGCAAGATACGCACTTTACTAAAGAAATAGAACCTTATATTGAAACACAATGGGGATATAAATGTATTTTTAATTCGTACAAGTCAAACTCTAGAGGGGTATGCATTCTCTTTAATAACAATTTTGAATTTCATATTCACAGGGAGAAACAGGACGATTATGGTAATTTATTAGCTCTCGATATGACAATCGAGGATAATAAAGTTACTTTAATTAAAATATATGGACCAAATTCTGACAATCAAGAGTTTTATGAATTATTAAGAGAGACATTTTTAGAATCTGATAATGATTACTTTATTTTATGTGGTGATTTTAATCTGGCTCTTGACCCTTCAATAGATACAGAAAATTATTGTAACATTAACAATCCAAAGGCAAGAGAAAAACTTTTAGAAATTATGAATGACTTACAAATAATAGACTATTTTAGGGTTTTGAATCCAAATTTAAAAATATTTACATGGCAAAAGAAAAATCCAATAAAACAAGGACGATTAGATTATATTTTAATTTCTGAAAATATGTGCAACTTGGTTGAAAATTTAGTAATTAAACCAGGGTATAGATCTGACCACTCATCAGTGGTTCTAGATATAAAATTCAATACCTTTAAGAAAGGGAAAGGTGTCTGGAAATTTAATAACTCTTTACTTGTAGACAAAACATACGTTACCAAAGTGAAAGAAACAATAAAATCTGTTAGAAACCAATACGAAAAGAATAATGTGCTTATAGAAAATATGGATAACAGTACATTTTTTGAAGTCCTTCTAATGGAGATTAGAGGCATTACTATTTCATATTCCTCATATAGAAAGAAAGAAAAAAATAAAGAAAAAGCCTTGTTAATTGCACAAATAGAAAAATTAGAAACAGAGAATACCGGAACATTAAATCTACATTTAATAGAGGAGAAAAAAACAGATCTTGAGAATTTAAGAAAAGAAAAGTTACAAGGTCACATCATAAGATCTCGAGCCAGATGGGTTGAATATGGAGAAAAACCATCTCAATATTTTTGTAAATTAGAATCCCGTAATTATTTAAATGAGATTATTACAATGATTAAAACAGAGAAAAATGAAACTATTTACAATCAGTTGGAAATTTTAAATAAAATCAGGATGTATTACAAATCTTTTTATACTTCTGTAGATGCAGAACTTCTCGACATAGATCTTGCAGAAATTATAACAGTTAACGAGGTTACAAAACTTGAAAACTGTATTGCCAATACACTTGAGGGAAAAATTTTGGAAAATGAAGTCTTAGAGGTGTTAAAAAACATGAAAAACAATAAGTCACCAGGAAGTGATGGCTTTACTGCAGAATTTTTAAAAAAATTTCTGGTCAGATTTAAAACATTTTATAGTACTTGCCTTAAATGACATATTTCAGAGGAAAGAACTTCCCATTTCTCAAAGATTAGGGTTAACTACATTCTTACCAAAAGGTGATAAGCCAAGAGAATTTTTGAAAAACTGGCGACCTATCACACTTTTAAATGTGTTTTATAAACTGTTATCAGGTCGTATTAGTCATAGAATAAGATCCACCCTGGACAGTATCATATCAAATACTCAACTTTGATTTTTAAAAGAAGGATATATAGGAGAAAATACCAGATTTCTTTATGATCTTATGGATTACACTGAATCTAGAAATATATCGGGATTGCTTGTACTTATAGACTTCAACAAGAGGCCCACGGGCTTTATAGGTCACCTGAGCATTATGCAACAACTTTCCAGTGATTGAATTTGATTCATGTTTTAAGCCAGATGCTATGGCATTCACAATTTTGAAAGAGGCATCATTGATCATCATCACTATACACTTAGCAGTTGCTTCAGTTGCTTAGTTTGGTTACTTAATACCCATTGACAAGGCAGAGGAACAAAAAATACATTTCAACTAATCAGTAATATTCAGCAATAATCAGTATAGTGCCCCTACTACACATGAACCCCTGACCCTTAGGCCTAGATCCACACATTGCACAATTTTTGAAAAGGCATCCTTGCTTTTCAAATATATTTGATTATAATTTAATTAATACCTAGGAGCAGATTTCAAACAATTCATTCATTTTCAGTCTATAAGTATAGCCCCCCCTCTCTTTGGTACCCCTGACCATGGGGCCTTGAAATTCACAATTTTGGAAGATAACGGTCCTTGTTCGTAACTATATAGGTAACGGTCCTTGTTCGTAACTATATAGGTAATTCAACTGCTTAAAACCCAGGAGCAGAGAAGAAAATTTTCAAAGATTTTATGTATTTCACTATAATCAATAGAGCCCCCCGCCCAACACCAGAACCCTGACCCTAGGGCCCTAAAATTCACAATTGTGGTAGAGGCACTCTTGCTCATTATAACTGCATTTAGTTTGTTTATTTAATACCTAGCAGCAGAGAAGAAGATATTCAAAGAATTCATGAATTTTCACTATATAATCAATAGAGCCCCCCCCCCCAACACAAGAACCTCTGACCCTGGGGCTTTAAAATTCACAATTTTGGTAGAGGCACTCTTGCTCATTATAACTATGCACTTAGTTTATTTAATACCTAGGAGCAAAGAAGAAGATTTTCAAAAAATTCATGTATTTTCACTATATAATCAATAGAGCCCCCCCCCCCTTAACACCAGAACCCCTGAACTTGAGGTCCTAAAATTCAAAATTTTGGTAAAGGAACTCTTACTCATCATAACCATGCACTTAGTTAATCTATTTAATAACCAATAGCAGAGAAGAAGATTTTTAAAGAATTCATGTATTTTCACTATATAATCAATAGAGCCCCCCCCCCCCCCCCTTATACAAGAACCTATGACCCTGGGGCTTTAAAATTCACAATTTTAGTAGAGGCACTCTTGCTTATCATAACTATGTACTTAGTTAGTTTATTTAATACCTAGGAGCAGAGAAGAAGACTTTCAGAGAATTCATGTATTTTCACTATATAATTAATAGAGCCCCCCCCTAACACAAGAACCCCTGACCCTGGGGCTTTAAAATTCACAATTTTAGTAAAGGCACTCTTGCTCATTATAACTATGCACTTAGTTAGTTTATTTAATACCTATGAGCAGAGCAGAAGACTTTCAAAGAATTCATGTATTTTCACTTTATAATCAATAGAGCCCCCCCCCCCCAACACCAGAACCCCTGACCCTGGGGCCATAAAATTCACAATTTTGGTAGAGGCGCTCTTGCTCATCATAACTATGTAAGTAGTTTGTTTATTTAATAAACAGGAGCAGAGAAGAAGATTTTCAAAGAAATAATGCATTTTCACTACATACTTATTTAGCCCCACCCTAGCACTAGAACCCCTGACCCCAGGGCCATGAATTTCACAATTTTGGTAGAGGACTCATTGCTGATTACAATCATGCAAACAGTTTGACTGCTTGATGTCCAGGAGTAAAGAAGAAGATTTTTAAAGATTGCATAAATTTTAGTGGTTTTAGCCCCACCCCTCAGGCCCCAGGGGGGCAGGGATCATGAAATTCACAATTTTTGTTCCCCTTCACCCATAGATGCTTTGTGCCAAATTTGGTTGAAATTGGTTCAGTGGTTGCAGAGAAGAAGCTGAAAATGTTCAAATGTTAACGCACGACGAACGACGGACGACGAACGACGACGGACGAAAACAGATAGCAATAGGTCACCTGAGTTTACTCAGGTGACCTAAAAAAAAGCTTTTGATTCAATATCCTGGACCTTTGTGTATAAAGTATTAGAATTTTGGGGGTTTGGTAAAAACATTATTGAATGGGTTAAAATTCTAAATACAAAATTTTGTGCGTCGGTGCTTCAATGTGGATTTTTATCCGAACATTTTTATATCCAAAGAGGATGTCGTCAGGGAGATCCCTTGGCACCTTATCTGTTTCTTCTTTGTGCAGAAATCCTTGCAATTATGATCAAACAAAATCAAAGTATTAAAGGAATTGTTATTAACAAAACAGAACATAAAATATCCCAATATGCATATGATACCTGGCTTGCCCTCGACGGTTCACCTAAATCACTTTTTGCAGCATTAGATACAATTGATTTTTTCTCAAAGTTTACAGGACTTAAAATTAACAGCTCAAAAACTTAAATTGCTTTGATAGGTTCAAAAAAATTCTCTTATCAAGTTTTCCATCATTCTCTCTGGAAACTTGAAAGGGGTTGTACAACTTTCAATTTACTTGGAATTAATTTTTCAGTAGAGCTAGATAAAATTATTGATTGAAACTACAATGTTCAAATACCAAAGATCAAAGCATTAATTCAGCAATGGAAAAGAAGGGTTCTTACCCCTATTGGCAGAGTTACAGTTCTTAAAACATTAGTTTTACCAAAACTTAACCATCTTTTTATATCTTTGCCAAATCCAAGTAAAGAAACTCTATCATTATTGAACAGAGAAGTCTTTGAGTTGATATGGAAATCAAAATGTGATAAAATTAAAAGGAAAGTTATTACTCAGGATTTTTTACAAGGAGGATTAAAAATGTTGGATATAAATAACTTTATTACATCTCTTAAATGCTCCTGGATTCAAAGATTAACAAAAAGTAACTAACCATGGTTAGATATATTTTTGGCAATTAATGATAAAGACATATTGCATAAAGCCTATGATTTTGGTGAAGAGTATGTGTTTTGCTTTATTGTAAACCAGAAGTCTCTGTCGAGACTGAAGCTCTACTGGTTTGAACTTAAAGCAAAGGAAGAGAAAAGTCCTAAAGCAGCTGGGATTTGAAACTTTACAACAGCAATAAATAGAATAATGATCGTTGATAAAGCCTCTTTCATGTTCTTAGTGTATTCTACTTGTGTGCCAAGATATATTGAAATCAGACCAAAACTGTAGGAGGAGTAGCATTTTGAAAGAATTTCACAGAAATTTCTATTTTTAGTAACCACGGCAACACCGTTCATCGAAAATAAAAACCGATAAACAGAATTATGTATCTTAGTGTATTCTACTTGTGTGCCAAGTAATATTAAAATCAGACCAAATTTGTAGGAGGAGTAGCATTTTGAAAGAATTTCACAGAAATTTCTATTTTTAGTAACCACGGCAACACCGTTCATCGAAAATGAAAACCGATACAAAGAATTATGTATCTTAGTGTATTCTACTTGTGTGCCAAGTTATATTGAAATCAGACCAAAACTGTAGGAGGAGTAGCATTTTGAAAGAATTTCACAGAAATTTCTATTTTTAGTAACCACGGCAACACCGTTCATCGAAAATAAAAACCGATAAACAGAATTATGTATCTTAGTGTATTCTACTTGTGTGCCAAATAATATTAAAATCAGACCAAATTTGTAGGAGGAGTAGCATTTTGAAAGAATTTCACAGAAATTTCTATTTTTAGTAACCACGGCAACACCGTTCATCGAAAATAAAAACCGATACACAGAATTATGTATCTTAGTGTATTCTACTTGTGTGCCAAGTTATATTGAAATCAGACCAAAACTGTAGGAGGAGTAGCATTTTGAAAGAATTTCACAGAAATTTCTATTTTTAGTAACCACGGCAACACCGTTCATCGAAATCAAAAACCGATACACAGAATTATGTATCTTAGTGTAGTCTACTTGTGTGCTAAGTTATATTGAAATTAGACCAAAACTGTAGGAGGAGTAGCATTTTGAAAAATTGTTTACAGACAGACGGACGGACGCCGGACGCATTACTATCGCATAAGCTCTTCTGGTCTCTGATCAGTAGAGCTAAAAATAACATTTTTTGGAAAGATGTGTTCAATTCATGGTTATATTTCATGAAAACACAACAACAATTCATATATGAAAACTAAGTTTCTGAACTTACCTGTTTGGTACAATCCCAATATAATAATTGGAAACAAAATAATTTTTGTAAAGACTTGGTATGTAAATGGCGGTAAAAGTGTTTGTGATTTTTTAGACAATGAAGGAATTTTTTTAAATGTTACTGATTTTGGAAATAGATTTCATTTGTGTAATGTTTGCATCATGCAATATAACGGTATTATTTGTGCTATATCCAGGTTTTTAAAAACAATGTCTGTAGATAAATCATCTTTTAAGAGGGAATGTACCCCTTTTATTCCTTTTTATTTTGAAAATATTATTGTATGAAGGATATGGAAATAACGAACAGTATTCAATCTCAACGTCCATTAAACAAATATACAAAATAAGAGCAGAGCAAACACGGACCCCCGAAACATCAGAGGTGGGATCAGGTGCCATGGAGGAGTGAGCATCCCCTGCTGACCGGTCACACCCGCCGTGTGCTCGTTGTCATAATCAGGATATAACGGAAAAAACCCGTGGTCAATTCAGTGTATAAATAATGGACTAACAATTGGTATGAAAAACGTCAGTCAGCATTTCATTCAATGATAAATTGTATTTGCTGACAAGGTCATTGTATCGACCATAGAATTTACGAAATGATGACTTTAAACGAGACTGTTGATATTCTTGTTTCATCAACTTGCTTGTCAATAATTTACCTCATTTAAGAAATTGTTCATACGTAGAAAATGCTCTTGCGTATCGAATCAACTGAGATATAAATACTCCGTATGCAGGTGATGAAGGTATACACTCAGGTGAACAAATATTTTGATTACAATCATGCACATAAACAAATTAAAAGTGTACTCCTTTTATTATTTTTTAAACTTTTATTTGATAAGACATTTTTTTTTATCAGCAGCTGTCACAAGGAACAGAAGCTTCATCACAGTCAAGTAATGCATCAGACTAGAGTCTTGAGAACATTACTGATTTAGAGAGAGTTAATAGAGCCATTTCCGTCATGAGTTTTGGATGTGTTAGCCCAATTCGTATTTAGTTAAGCATATCATTAGATGAAGCCAAGCAAAGAACTGCAAGGTACTACAAAAGAAAAGCAGCTCAATTGACAGATGCAGTGTTTGACTTGATAGACCCAAAACAAGGTCTTGAGTTGAAAAACTTTGTACTGTACATGAACATACATGTAAACCCCACAGCCCTGAAACACTGGACAGTATAATAAGGTTATATGAAAATGCTAAAAGTACTGAAGCCCGATCACAAATTCTATCCGTCATTGTCAATCAATACTCAGACATGCATTTGTGAATGGCCTTGGGGGGAATGCTCAACCCTGTAATAATCCTATTCACAGACAACGAATGGCTAAGACCAAGATGGTTCATGCAGTAGTTTTTTTTAGTGATTCATGTTACGCTAGTATCATATGGTACAAAAGATATGACCCTGGATTCTGGAGAGGTTTTAGGAATACCAGACGTCATCAGAACAGTGATGAATTCGACTCTTGTAGGACTCTACAAAAGTTATTGTCAAGAAACCGGCTTCTCATCGGCTTCTCATCTTTGAGCGAATCCTCATTGAAAGCCTGTTGAGCCTCTAGAAAAACGTGTCTAAGAGGGGTTGATAATGTTGCTGAAGATGGTTCTACAGCTTATGACGGTTTACATTCTCAGTGAACCGAAACGTCCTCGATTCTTGTGCCTGTTTATCGAAAGCAACGGAAGTGGCGATTTCGTTAATGTAAAATGTAGAGGCGTCCCTGAAAAACATGGAAAATCTAGAGAGGTCGGAAATCGCGCCAAACTTATTTTCTCTAGATTTTCCGTGTAATTCCGAGACACCTCTACAGTTTTCATCGTTAGAAATCGACACTAACGTTGCTTTCGATGTCTGTACATTGTATAGAGGATGTTTTGTGTTTACTGCAAGTTTTATACGGCAAGTTCAAATTGGCAGACGTTTGAAAGGTGTTATTCAACCATTTTTAAAGCTAGATCTTGTCCGACACCGGTAGGAAAAATGTAGATAGTGTTAAAAATCAAGTGTGAACCGAGGCACCCCTTGATTTTCAAGATGGCGAGTGACGCTCCTTTACTCTTTTTATATACAGTAAATATGACATTTTTTAAAACGTGCTAATTTCGGCGAATTTTTAGTTTTATTTTAATGAGAGTATTCAGGCACACATAGAAAAACACATAATACACAAAATACACCATCCTGTAACCAAGCGCCTATGCTTTCCAAGTATTTTAGGATGCAAACTTTCCATCAGTACAAATTTTATGTTTTGAAATATACAGCTTATTGTTGTTCTATTGCATTATTTTGTCACAATCGACAGAGGAAAGGCCGACCGGGATACATATATAGCTGACTGTCTTTGAAAGAGAATATAATCGATGAATATGAATTAGCATACCTGTTTTATTAACTGAACTCCATATGAATTTCACAAAATATTCACGATATTTGCTTTGAAACTCCATTTTACGTATCTTTATTCATGCCGTCATAGCCAAATTCTCTTTACACGACATGATCAATTCCCGATCAATTCTCAAGTTACTTGATGTACACATATGACGTCATCAGTGGTAGATTTTAATCAAAATGACAGAATACATCATTACAAAATAGGAACATTTTATATTTGTTAATGTTTACACGTATCTATTCATTTTCTACAGTTAAATTACATCTGTAATTACCAATTTTACAAAAAACTTGTGTTCTAAAATTGACGTCATCACGCCTACTATGACGTCATAATGTAGCACTGATTTGTTCAAGGTAAAATATTTTGTATGCTTCCTTATTCCCCCTGCGAAATAAGAGCAGAGCAAACACGGACCTCCGAAACATCAGAGGTTGGATCAGGTGCCATGGAGGAGTGAGCATCCCCTGCCGACCGGTCACACCCGCCGTGTGCTCGTTGTCATAATCAGGAAATAACGGAAAAAAATCCATGATCAATTCAGTGTATAAATAATGGACTAACAATTGGTATGAAAAACGTCAGTCAGCATTTCATTCAATGATAAATTGTTTTTGCTGACAAGGTCATTGTATCGACCATAGAATTTACGAAATGATGACTTTAAACGAGACTGTTGATATTCTTGTTTCATCAACTTGCTTGTCAATAATTTACCTCGTTTAAGAAATTGTTCATACGTAGAACATGCTCTTGTAACGTTTTTACAAAGTACAAATGATTAATATTATAATTGGGTCCGCTTAGGATTCCTTCCTAAGAATCACGTTTATATCGAATTAAACAAACCTCAACAACAATGGCACTAAAACAAGAAACTGACTTAAATTCACTATGTATATATACTTTTTCCTCGGTCCTATCTGGATAAATGATTAGCAAACAAATATGAACTTAACGACAACGAATTATAAGAAAAGAATCAACCACAATTGAATCACTAACGATCAAGCAAATAATCAAATATGAACACTGTAGTTGCAGACTGAGTGGTTAACCAACAATCCTGTTGTTTCCCGACACAGTCTGCAACTACCAAAAAAAAAACACACCCTAAAAGTCACCAAGACACCTTTATGTAAAAGTCACTAAGACACTATATTAATGAAGTCACCAAGACACTATAACTAAGACACACTATTAACCCTTTCGCTGCCAACGTAAATTTTTGAATTGCCAAAAAACGTAACGTCACACGTAAATGACGTTACAATGGTTGTGACGTTATTAAAAATTGCGGGTTTACGTTGTATCAATGACGTAAATCGCACCTGCTTTATGTATAATTTTAACAGAGGAAGATCCTGTTTCAGCGCATGATCTGAGAAAAAGTATTTTTTTTTATTGGATAACGGTTGTATTATAGCCATCAAAATTATTTCGGAATACGAATTGGTAAACTTTCCATTTTGCATACTGATATGTATTTACAATGTACGGAAGATAAATACATTGTTAAAAAGATAAAAGTACTCTGAACAAATTCTGTATGAAATTTTATTATTTTTTTCTAAAGAAAAAAAAAATTATATACCCCAACAAAAACCAGCTAGTCTGAAACTCTACACTGATAAGAAGACCGTGTAATATAGAGGTTAACACCTTTATCAAGAAATTAAAAACCTAAAACAAATCGCGTGTATTTTATTGCTATAGCTTGTTCTTTAGAGAATTAAAATACTTTTAGGATATTTTTGTCTTATTGACACGCCAAACCTTTATGCCATTAAATACATGAAATAAAAAATCAAATGTGTCAAAGACATTTCTCATTGCCTATTTTTTGAAAATAATTGTTTTCTAGTACATGAAACTGAGAGTCAGAAATAGAATAGTCCTCACTTTGTATGCCTCTAATCTTTTCCCAAGTAAAAATGCGAATGATTTACCTCAACCCTTATAAGTACTGTTACTTTTTTTTCAATCGGTATAGAGTACATATTAAACGTAAAGGAAATACACGTACATTGCGTTTTGCTAGAATTGAAGCATTATACAACAATTACATAGTTACAGGAAGTGGATGCATATTCTAGATTTAACGTGTGCAGTGACAGATGCTCTTTCGTAATAATTTGAAAAAAAAGAATAATGGTAAAGCGTTTTTTTTTTTTTTTTAAAACATTTAGCGCCCTCTCCGGCCTCAAACAGCGGTCTAACCTTGTACATACTATATTTACAGTATTTTTAGAAATCGGTGGCGAGTTCAGATTTTTTTAAGTGGATACGAGTCAGAAGCAACCAGCACAAACTTGAAAAACATAAACTGTGTACCGGGTATAAACATGTATATGAATGGAGAGGAAAAGGGGGGGGGGCTTGGTTAAGGTTTTTTTCCAAATACACGACTCTCTCCTCCTACGTTTTAAGTGGCCCCCCGGTTTGCACAGTGTATTTCCTAAGGTTGGTTTTCCGTTACTTTTTCATATAGATATTTAATAACTCAAATGGAACATTTCAAAATGAGGGACCCCCCCCCCCTCTGAAAAAAACTCGACTCATGAATCGTAAAGTTTTTAAAACTTAACATCTCAGGTTACCAGCATGCAGTCTATCAGCTTTATATCCGATTCCATGCTTTTTATGATACAAGATTAAACAAAAATTAAAACTGAATTTTGACAGATGGTCTACTCAAGCATAGATCAACCACAAATTTAGCTGCAGAACTGTAGCTCTCCGAAAAAATATATGTTGAAAGACCGGAGAGCTACAGTGCCATCCATTGAAAAAACTGTATATTTATTGCGTACAAAAAGTGCGCTGTTTGATTTATTTCTCCGTGTTTTTAAAACTGTCATCTCAAAATATTACTAACCGTGTGTTTCTAACATACTCTTTCACTGTTTCCACAAGATTATCGAAAATTTAGTCCATTTATACTGCCATTTTGGTTTGCAAGATAATTCGGTCCAACACGCTTCGTACAAGATACAAGATACAAGATATTTTATTTACCAATCAAGGGCCCCGAGGGGCATTTCAATATAATAAATGTACAATTTAAACATTCTCTCTCTCTTTTTTTTATAACAATATAATTAATTTTTTTTAAACAGTTATATAGATGACCAAGTTACATAATAATATTGTTCTCAGTGTCACTGATCATACATAATACAAGTGTCCAGAAGAATGTCAATGATCAAAAACAATACAAAAATCTGATGCTATACATGTATAATTTAAATGGCTTACCATTCATAAAAATGATGACAGAATCTATGTATTTATACATTGGTTCTTTTACCATTTTCAGAAATAAATTTTCCAAGTAAGCATAAAATTTCTTTATTTTAATTATTCAATATCCATATAAGTTTTTCATCAGGTGTCAAAGAAGAGAAGTTTGGGTTGATTTTTAATATTGTTTCCATTAATTGCAACCTTTCATTGCTGTATTTTGGACAAATGAGCAAAAAATGTTGTTCATCTTCTACTTCCTGTGTATTACATTGAGAACGTAGAAGTATCAACCACGAGAGCACTTGATAGAGGAGTATTAAGGACTTTTTTTTTAATTTAAATTTTCTGCAATTGAGGTAAGAATTGGAAGAATTAATATATAACCGAGCGCACTTTTTTGTGCACAGTTTTTTTCAATGGAAGGCACTGTAGCTCTCCGGTCTATCAAGATATTTCTCAGAGAGCTACAGTTCTGCAGCTATCACAAATTATGAAAATTGCCCTCCATTAGATCACTAAAGTTAAAGATTCATATACTAGTACATCGCCTTAATTTTTGGTAATTAATCCTTCTTATTGATTTGTTATAAACTGACTATACTCGAACGAAGCCCTTTTATCTTTTAATATATTTTTCAGTTACACCAGTCCACTTGCGATCTTTTAATAGGAAAGAAAAAATGTACAGTGTGTTAATTTTTTAGACCCGGTTCTTTGCGGCTCAACCCTATTCCGAGTGTCCGAATATCAGGCGTTAACAAAATTTTAATTAAATGTACCGATCGTATTATGATTTAAAATAAATATTTTAAACATTACATACATGTAAACTCACCCTAGTAAAGTTTAAAAAGAGGCTTCACAAAATTCCACATTTTTTCATATTTTGTATCTTAAAAAATATTCATGTTAACATAATTAAAAAGAATTCATTTGGTGATTTAATAAAACAGTGTAACTGCAATAATGTAGCCCCCTCCCAGGCGGGGGGGGGGTTGGGGGGTTGGGGGGGGGGGGGTTGGTACCCTCTCCAAAAAATATCAGATAAAAAAATCGGAGAGGGCTACATTATTGCAGCTAAAATAAAACATGAACAGTTATTCAATAAATAACCCCCCCCCCCTGAATTAAAGAAAAATACACCCCCATCCCCCCAAAAAAATTAAAATGCTCAATCACTTTATGCTATATTAATTTAACTGATAAAACCAACACTTGAGAATTACTAAAAAAAAAGTCAATAAATAAGTTTAAAGCATTATAATAATAATGCATTCAAAACAATTCAAAATTAATCGCATGTGTGTTTTTATTCTCTCTCTCTCTCTCTCTGAAATTGTATTTGTCTATATAATGTTTTCAAAGTTACAACTACCCACATGTACAAATTCCATAATGTAAATGGAACTCACACGAGTAAGTAGGGAAAAGGTCGCTTTAAAAAAAAATGCATACGTACATGTACTCTAACGGATGGGGGTTTTGGTGGGGATGGATCGAGTTTCACCCATTTTTGAAAAAAAAAATGAAATAGTAATTTGCTAAAATATAATACATGTATTTAGTTTATATTTTTTAAAATCAAAGACGGCTTTTCCCTTGCCGTTTTTTTTTTTTTTTTTGTTCTTTCTTCTTGAAGCCGAAAACAATAGTGAGAATTATCAAAACAAGCATTTTAGTACATTGTTTTTGCTTCTTGTTTTTCATTTCTCTCACTCCCCCCACCCCATTTTGCGCTTTAGGCAAATGTCTACTGCAGTTTTAAATAAATTTTCAATAATTGTTTTATATTTACCTAGTCCCCAAGATTTCATTTACCCGATGCATGATTAGCATTAATTCAAAGGGACAAATCAGAAAAAATATATGACAACACTTTGTATTTTTGTACACGTAAACTTGATTCTGTGTAGTCATCATCAGAGGAAGGTGCAATTTTTACTTCCCTAGCAAAAATCTAAATAATCTGTACTTCTGTTCAAATTAACACACTAGTGTAAGGAATATATTTAGGATAAATCCTACACGATGAAAATAGAAAGATCAATAGCCTTCTATCAAAATAAAATTAAACTAGAAATATGTCCATAGGACATGAATGCCCCGCCGAGGATATATTAGTAAAGCAACATGAAAATTTGTATGTGTATAAAATTTGATCAGTTTGGTTCAGGCAGGGCTTATAGTTACTAGGGAATAAAAATGTAGGTCAGATCCAGCATCCGAAGCAAGTCTGGTAGTGTACATCCCTAGATGCATCATCCGTGCAAGTTTGTATCAACATGTGAAGTTTGATAACACCATCTTGAATGGCATGTTTAAAACTGAGCTAAACAATAATTTAAGAAAAGTGAGGTCAAGGTCAAAGTAAAGGTCAAGGTCAAAAAATGTTGATGCAGTTGCATAGCTCTCATCAATATCTATCAGCATATGAAGTTTGATGAAAATATCTTGGATAGTTTCTTTGAAACTTAGCTTTGAATAGAGCTAAACACAAAGTGTGACGGAAGGACGGAAGACGGACATGACAAACACTATATATATGCCCCGGCCATATTCATGGCGGGGCCTAAAAAAACAATCTTTTTCGAAAATAGATTGTCACACAAAGAATTTCATTCATTTGCCGTACATGTATATTTTCTCATTAGAGATTTCAATAAAATTGCGTCATTATTTTCCATTAAAATTCTGAAAGAAAAACGGTCATATCAAACTGATCATGATTACCCCTTTCACTGTCTTGTTAAAAAATATCTATGAAATATTAAAATTTATACCGGTATGTAATAAATAAAGTCAATACGGAACAAAGAAAAAAGAAATATTGATTAAAATTAAAATTTCGGAATACAATTGGGCAAAAACAAATATTTGAAGTTATCAGCTTTGGTTATCTTTTCAATATCTATTCAATATGTTTAATTATTAGATGCTTTTAGTTGAGTAGCAGCGTATAAAATCTGCATTTAGGAAACTTACGAAAAATACATCGAACACAGGAAACAAAACGAAACAGGAAATAAATTTTAATTTGTTCATACGCAACAAAATAGAATAAATAAACTTGACAATATTAAATCAGGGAATTAAACAATCAGTCAATCAATCTAAATGCCTCAAGAGTTACTAGTAATATATAAACTCGGAAGATTTTCTCAAGGTTTGGCTTGCACGTACTTGTTATTATGACGTCATTTACGTAACATGACGTTGATTCTACCCGTTGCTGCTAAATGGACGAGTAGTACCTCAATATTGTGAATTTATAATAGTATGAAAATAAACCTTTGAAATGAAATCGTGTTCATTGAGCATATTCAATAGTAATGATACCGGTATTATAAGTAACAACTCATTTATTTCAAAAATTCATGGCGTCACCGCTGGTATAAAATTCACTTTGTTTATCCATATATTTGACCGAAATTTTCATGATATTCTTCAAATAAGCCATTATCCTTTAATGTTATGCAATAAAAAGATGCAAAAGTTCAATAATTATTTACGTTGAATAGAAGTAAAAGAAATACAAAGTCACAAATTCATTTCAATTAAATCGGCCCAAAATCGGCCCCGTGGCACTCTACGCAACTGTGTGATCGGCCCAAAATCGGCCCTGTGGCACAGAAGTGGTTAAGGAACTAGGTTCCTGAGCTGAGTGGTTTAACTAACAATTCTGTTGTTTCCCGACACAGCCCAAGAACCTAGTCCAGGAGGTGTTGCTCGCACGATGAGTAACGACCAAGTAACCAAATACTTCATGGGTGTCTGTATTTATACTGTTTCTAAAAACTATTGATTGGTTGATGATTCTGAACTCTGATTGGTTAAATATAAAATGATATGATTGGACGATGTCAAATGCATTTCAATCCACCATCAATATTCTATATCATTACATTACCCACGCCTTCGAAAAAAATTATGCGTCCTCGCATAGGTAAACAAGAGTATAACAAGGTTAAAAACATTGAACTTTAGTAGTATTTCCTTCCAAACTCATTTTTATTTACATACTGTATTCAGAAAGAGACATAATCACTAAGGTAGGCTGGTCTGCTTCTCTTTCCTTTGCCATCTGCCTGAAAACTCTCCTTTTCATATGTTTCCTCAGCATCTTCATTAATGCTTTTAGAGGAATCGGACATTGTATTTTCTGCAATGTTATTCGTTTGCAAAGGTTCTGATGTTAGAATTTGGTCTTTCATTAGCCTTATCCTGTCAGTATGAATTACTTGATGTGTTCCTCTGTATCCACAGTTAACTTTATAAGTAACATTGGAACATTTCTCAATAATTTCAAATGGTCCTTGCCAATATGATGTAAATTTGGGAGATGTACCAGTCTTACGTTTTGGGAAGTAAACGTAAACTCTGTCACCTGGCTTAAATGACTGCCAGTTTAATTTTCTATCATGGTACCACTTCTGTCGTATACTCTCTTTTGTCATTTCCCTGACAACCGTGTGTGCTTCTTCTAATTTTTCTTGTAACTCCTAAACCCATCTATTCTGTGGAATTCTCTTAATATCAGAATGGACCTCGTATACAATATCCAAAGGTGTAGCGACCTCTCTACCTAACATCATTTTGTTTGGAGTTGCACCCAATGATTCGTGGACTGCTGCTCTGTATGCCATCATTACGTATGGGAGATTTTCGTCCCAATCCGTATGGTGCTCATTGACATAGGCTGATAACATGGTAGCCAGAGTTTTGTTGAATCTTTCGACCATCCCGTCCGATTGGGGGTGGTACGGGGTGGTGTGTGTTTTCTTTATATTCAAAAGCCGGCACATTTCTGTAAAAAGATTGCTCTCAAACTGGACTCCTTGATCGGAGTGAATAGTTCCAGGCACTCCAAAGCGGGCTATGACTTCTTCCACTATCACCTTAGCTACAGTTGCGGCTTCCATATTAGCCATAGGAAAACTTTGTCCATTTAGTAAAGTAATCCGATACGACTAGTATATATCGGTTACCATTATTGGACATGGGAAGTTCGCCTAATATATCTGTAGCAATACGTTCCATTGGTGCGCCGCAAGTGACAACTTGCATCGGGGCACGTTTAGTAGTATTTGGTGATTTTCGCCTTTGGCATTTTTCACAACCAGCAATGTACAATTTAACATCTTTCTGCAATCCTGGCCAATAGTATTTGCATTTTATCTTCGCCAATGTTTTCTTTATCCCAAGATGTGCAGATGTCCTTTCATCATGGAACTGTCCTAATACTGTACGTCTTTCACTATATGGCACAACAGCTTGAAGAGAAACTTTGCCATTTTCGTGCTTTTTCTTTCGGAAGAGCATTCCATCCTCTAATACCAGAGCATCCCACTGAGAACATAGAGACTTAATGAAGTTGCTATGACCAGAAATCTCTGATGACTTTGGCTTTACACCTTTTTCAACCCATTTGATCAGTTGATTTATGTCTCTGTCATCGTTTTGTTTGGCTTTCAAAGACAACTTATCCTTAGGTGTTACACTACTTATAGTATTTACTATACTTTCAGAAGATGTACAACATGATTTTCTGCAAGGTAAACGGCTGAGGGCATCAGCATTGGCATGCTTATTCCCTGGTCTGTGTTCAATGGTCATTTGAAAATTGCTCAGTGATTCAAACCATCGAGCAAGCTGACCCTCTGGATTCTTGCTGTTCATTAGCCATTTCAAAGAACTGTGATCTGTTCTGACTAAAAACTGCTTGCCATACAAGTAGTGTTTGTAATACTTTGTAAAGTAGACAACAGCCAACAGCTCCTTTCTTGTAACGCAATATTTCCGTTTGGCTTTTGATAAGGTTCTGCTTCCAAAAGCAATTACTCTTTCTACTCCGTTTTGTGTCTGTGAAAGAACTGCCCCTATTGCTACGTCACTAGCATCTGTATCCAAAATAAATGACTGTGTAAAGTCAGGATGGGCAAGAATTAGTGCGGAGATAAGTGCATGTCGAAGGGAGTCAAAGGATGCTTGACAATCATCTGTCCAATTGAAATTTGATCCCTTCTCAGTCAATTTGTTCAGTGGTTTTGCCTTTGCTGCGAAGTTGTGTATAAAACGTCTGTAGTAGCTGCAAAGACCTAAGAAGCTTTTCACCTCTGTCAGATTAGTAGGCACAGACAAATTTTGTACTGCAGAAATTTTTGAAGGATCTGTGCTTACTCCTTCCTCTGATACCACATGTCCGAGAAATTCAACAGTCTTATGAAACAAGTGACACTTTCTTGCTTTCAGCTTCAGGTTAGCAGATGACAGTCTATCAAATACTTGTGTGAGGTTTTCTAACATGTTGGTAAACGATGTTCCGATAACAATGATGTCATCTAGGTATACCAAACATATTTGCCATTGCAAGCCACTCAGAACAGTTTCCATTAGCCTTTCGAAGGTTGCCGGGGCATTGCAAAGGCCAAACGGCATAACATTAAAATGGTATAAACCACGTTTAGTTGCAAATGCCGTTTTTAGTTTGAGTCATCCATGCTAACTTGCCAATACCCGGAGCACAGGTCGAGGGTTGAGAACCACTTTGCTCCAGCAAGACTGTCTAACGAGTCGTCGATGCGTGGAAGTGGGTAGGCGTCTTTGACTGTAGCTGCATTTAAACGCCTGTAATCCACACAAAATCGCAAAGAACCATCTTTCTTTTTAGCTAAAACGACTCCCGATGCCCATGGACTATTCGATTTCTCTATGATTTTTCTGTCTAGCATGTCATCTAATTGCTTGTTCATCTCGTCCTGTAAATGATGTGGAATTCTTCTAGGAGGTTCTTTCAGTGGGCGTGCATCCTTGGTATCAATAGTGTGTTTGACCAATGAAGTGTGTCCCAAGTCTCTGTCTGACCTTGCAAATATATCTGCATACCTAGTCAAGAACTTTTGTAATTTAGGTATTTCACCACCATTTAGATTAACTTTAGATCTCTCAAACAGATCCTGCAGATGAGATGGCAGATCTTTGCATGGCTTGTTTACAGTAGAGTTTGGTTCAAAAACATTGTCAACTGAACTCATATTTGCAATAAATGTTCCTGGATACACTGTTTGATGTTCATTGGATGGATTCATCATTCGGACTGGTATTTCTCCATCTTTTACATATCCAACTGATCTTGCTATTAATGCTTTTCCTGATTTGAGGAACTTTTCCGATGGTTCTATCATACCTAAAACTTCTTTCATGTCGTAGGATTTTGATGGCATTGAGACCTTACAATAAGTCACTAAACTTTGTCGTGAACTTCAAAATACCCATTAACTATGTCTATTGTACAATTGTATTTCTTCATAAAGTCAAGTCCAATGACTCCATCAAGAGAAAAATCTGCTACGATGACATCTTGGCTATAAAAACTCTCACCCAGATTAATGCAAATGCTACTTTTTCCTTTCACAGTTAAGTCGGTCCCACATGCGGAAGAGACTATTTGATCGGTTTTGTACAAAACTGGTTTGTTTTGTATAGCCTCATAAACTTTACTTGACAGTACTGATAGTGTTGCTCCCGTGTCAACAAGCAAATTCGCTTCAATCCCCTGGATGGTAGCTTTTACGTACATTCCAGCTTCAGGGTCATTCTGGTTTACGCCAACTTGAGCTTTGTAAGACGTGATGCATTTGAATGTGTTTTGTACAGGATGTTTCTTTGTACTATATGAGTATTTCTTTTGTGATGATGCGTTTTGTTGAGTTCTATAACCTTGTGGACAGTCATATCGGAAATGATTTGGAGATCCACACAAATAGCAGCGTCTGTTGCTGGTAGCTCCAGGTTTCTTTTTGTATACAACATCCTGGGAATTCTTTGCTTTCATGTCATTAACTTCCTTACGAAGTTTTCTTATTTCATCCTTCAGCTCTACCAATATACTTGATCTGATCTGATCTGTCTTTCTTGTTTTCCTCAGTTTTCTCTGACTGCATTGGTCGTAAGTGGGTTTGTTTTTCTAACATTTTACGATCAGATTTAACAAATGCTTCCAATTCGACAGCATGTCGAATAGCATCATTGAGATTTAATGGCCTTGCTTGTTTTATTCTCAATCTCATGTCAGCATCTAGGAGGGCATCAATAAACTGTTCTTTTGCCAGTGTTTCTTGTACATCTCTTGGCGCCGTTGGGTATGCCAAGCTTGTGAGTCTTCGAATGGATTGTCCACATTCTGGTAAAGTTTCCGTTGCTCGTTGTCGGCGTTCTCGCAGCTGGGTCCTATACAAGTCATTTTGATTCGAGGGTGCAAATCTCTCCTCTAATGCATTCACAAGTAAGACATAGTCATGCTTGTGTGTGTTAGGCAAATTCCCCAGTACACCCTGAGCCTGTCCTCTCAAGGAAACTGCTAAATATAAACCTTTCTCTATATCCGTCCACTTATTCAACATGGCGCATGCATCAAAATGGGAACGATAATCTAACCAGGATCCCGTACCATCAAATGTTGCAGGTTTTATATGGGTCTGTGGTTTCTTCTCCGCTGCTGTTATGATATCGGTCTCTGCGTCCTGTCTACTAAAGCGACGATCCTTTCGGCGATTAGTAATGTTTGACTCTGTTGCACTTCCAGAGACTGGTGTTGACATTAAATACCCAGGTCTTTTGCCCTCATCAGAAGGAACACTACTTGTACCAAACAACATTTCATCTTCCCAAGAAACTTTTCCTATGGGATGCTTTTTCGGTTTAACATCACCGTGAAAGTCTATATCAGAAAATCTCCCTGATGCAAAACCTGAATCTTTTGATTTCGTATCTGATCGAACATCTGGGGTACTTGTTTTATTAGCACTTGTATCCTTGCCTAAACTAGCATTGTGAATGCTTAAACTGTCATTTTTCAACTCTTTTAACTTTTGCTCTATGAATGTTATTTCTTTGTCAATGTCGGTAATGTCCTTGTCAGCCATGTTTTACAATATGCCCACAAAATGAAAACAAATAATAGATCAACAAATGATACAAAATATAAACGTAATATTCCTAAAACCGCTGCCACCAAATTTGTAACGTTTTTACAAAGTACAAATGATTAATATTATAATTGGGTCCGCTTAGGATTCCTTCCTAAGAATCACGTTTATATCGAATTAAACAAACCTCAACAACAATGGCACTAAAACAAGAAACTGACTTAAATTCACTATGTATATATACTTTTTCCTCGGTCCTATCTGCAAATGATTAGCAAACAAATATGAACTTAACGACAACGAATTATAAGAAAAGAATCAACCACAATTGAATCACTAACGATCAAGCAAATAATCAAATATGAACACTGTAGTTGCAGACTGAGTGGTTTAACCAACAATCCTGTTGTTTCCCGACACAGTCTGCAACTACCAAAAAAAACACACCCTAAAAGTCACCAAGACACCTTTATGTAAAAGTCACTAAGACACTATATTAATGAAGTCACTAAGACACACTATTAAGGAACTAGGTTCCTGAGCTGAGTGGTTTAACTAACAATTCTGTTGTTTCCCGACACAGCCCAAGAACCTAGTCCAGGAGGTGTTACTCGCACGATGAGTAACGACCAAGTAACCAAATACGTCATGGGTGTCTGTATTTATACTGTTTCTAAAAACTATTGATTGGTTGATGATTCTGAACTCTGATTGGTTAAATATAAAATGATATGATTGGACGATTTCAAATGCATTTCAATCCACCATCAATATTCTATATCATTACACTCTTGCGTATCGAATCAACTGAGATATAAATACTCCGTATGCAGGTGATGAAGGTATACACTCAGGTGAACAAATATTATGATTACAATCATGCACATAAACAAATTAAAAGTGTACATGTTGCATAACAAGTCGCGGAAACAAAGAAAATGATAATCTAGAAACGAGAAAGGGAAAGACTCGCACCTCTCAGAGGGTGGACATTTCCTTTTTCAAGAATGCGCAACTTTGAACTATCAAACACGATCCTGTTCGTCCCAACCCCGAATTCTATGCGCAATGTATCCTTGGTTAGCACCATGTCTTGCGTAAAATAAATATTCGAACATTTTCCATCACATCTTTCAAACCGATCATCACAGATGTCCACAGAAAATTTGAAAGACTCTGACCTGATTCGTGTCATCGTCCATTAGGATACATTGACCACTCCGATTTTTGTACCCTTTCAAAAAATCGGTGGAATGTCTTCAAAAGTGATCCTGGACCATATAGTTTATCTGTTTAAATAATTTCTATTCAAAACAAAATACTCAAAATAATCATGAGCATGCTAAATTGTGCAGTAGATGCGAACTGATAAATGAAATTGCGGAGGGAGTTGAGGATGGGATTCAAGCATGTACTCCAATTATGAGAGAAGAATATGAACATGAGTTTGAAGATTGCATCACACAAATAAAGGAATGGAGAGATCACCAAGCTCAATTGGTGTTTGGTAAGGAGTCCCAGCATATGCCCTTTTTCCTGCGTCTGTGTTCTTTTAGTACTCCTACGAGCGCTCCATTCCCCATCTTGCAAGGTCCGTTCCCTCTTTCACCTCATACGGCTTGGCGGCGATGGCAATATTATTTGTTCCTGGACACTTGTCTCCACTTGCTTTTCTTTAAGTCAATTGGTCTTTGAAATGTTACACATGCCACGTGAATTCATGCAGTTTTGAGCATCTGTTTCTTCACAGGGTACTGTAAAAGTGGTTATTTATGCGTTGACAAAATTTACACTAAGTAGGCGGCAAGCTAATAACGCGTAAAATACCCCCGCGCCTTTGGTCACAAAATCTCAAACTTCTGGTATAATTCTAGATTATAACTTATAATGTTAGACATGTGGACCAGTCATATATTAATCGTGGTATTGAACGCACGTGAGTCGATACCGGTAAATACATCACAAACAGTGATGAAAACGTAATTGTTAATTAGGTCTTTCCACCTTTCTGTGATTGGCTGACCAAGAGTTTTCATTATCCAGGTATACTTAAATGATAACGGTTAAATATTTTCCCATGCACTTACGATTAAAAAAATGTCAGAACGTTTTTCAAATCATTCGACAAAAGTCTTGATAATATGATAAATACACTAAGCTCTTTAATTTTCCAAGATCTAGCGTTGTGTGGGAAAAAATCAGGTTATGTTCACCTGCATGTGATTTTTCTGGTGAAAATTACGAACATTTACTTCTTGCTAAGTTAGATTAAGAAACAGATCGTGAAAATACCAACTGATTAAATATTTTGGAAATGTATTTTATTTGCACTCGATTTACAGAAGGATATGGAAATAACGAACAGTATTCAATCTCAACGTCCATTAAACAAATATACAATATAAGAGCAGAGCAAACACGGACCTCCGAAACATCAGAGGTGGGATCAGGTGCCATGGAGGAGTGAGCATCCCCTGCCGACCGGTCACACCCGCCGTGTGCTCGTTGTCATAATCAGGAAATAACGGAAAAAATCCATGGTCAATTCAGTGTATAAATAATGGACTAACAATTGGTATGAAAAAAGTCAGTCAGCATTTCATTCAATGATAAATTGTATTTGCTGACAAGATCAATGTATCGACCATAGAATTTACGAAATGATGACTTTAAACGAGACTGTTGATATTTTTGTTTCATCAACTTGCTTGTCAATAATTTAACTCGTTTAAGAAATTGTTCATACGTAGAACATGCTCTTGCGTATCGAATCAACTGAGATATAAATACTCCGTATGCAGGTGATGAAGGTATACACTCAGGTGAACAAATATTATGATTACAATCATGCACATAATCAAATTAAAAGTGTACATGTTGCATAACTAGTCGCGGAAACAAAGAAAATGATAATCTAGAAACGAGAAAGGGAAAGACTCGCACCTCTCAGAGGGTGGACATTTCCTTTTTCAAGAATGCGCAACTTTGAACTATCAAACACGATCCTGTTCGTCCCAACCCCGAATTCCTACGCAATGTATCCTTGGTTAGCACCATGTCTTGCGTAAAATAAATATTCGAACATTTTCCATCACATCTTTCAAACCGATCATCACAGATGTCCACAGAAAATTTGAAAGACTCTGACCTGATTCGTGTCATCGTCCATTAGGATACATTGACCACTCCGATTTTTGTACCCTTTCAAAAAATCGGTGGAATGTCTTCAAAAGTGATCCTGGACCATATAGTTTATCTGTTTAAATAATTTCTATTCAAAACAAAATACTCAAAATAATCATGAGCATGCTAAATTGTGCAGTAGATGCGAACTGATAAATGAAATTGCGGAGGGAGTTGAAGATGGGATTCAAGCATGTACTCCAATTATGAGAGAAGAATATGAACATGAGTTTGAAGATTGCATCACACAAATAAAGGAATGGAGAGATCACCAAGCTCAATTGGTGTTTGGTAAGGAGTCCCAGCATATGCCCTTTTTCCTGCGTCTGTGTTCTTTTAGTACTCCTACGAGCGCTCCATTCCCCATCTTGCAAGGTCCGTTCCCTCTTTCACCTCATACGGCTTGGCGTTGATTGCAATATTATTTGTTCCTGGACACTTGTCTCCACTTGCTTTTCTTTAAGTCAATGGGTCTTTGAAATGTTAGACATGCCACGTGAATTCATGCAGTTTTGAGCATCTGTTTCGTCACAGGGTACTGTAAAAGTGGTTATTTATGCGTTGACAAAATTTACACTAAGTTGGCGGCAAGCTAATAACGCGTAAAATACCCCCGCGCCTTTGGTCACAAAATCTCAAACTTCTGGTATAATTCTAGATTATAACTTATAATGTTAGACATGTGGACCAGTCATATATTAATCGTGGTATTGAACGCACGTGAGTCGATACCGGTAAATACATCACAAACAGTGATGAAAACGTAATTGTTAATTAGGTCTTTCCACCTTTCTGTGATTGGCTGACCAAGAGTTTTCATTGTCCAGGTATACTTAAATGATAACGGTTAAATATTTTCCCATGCACTTACGATTAAAAAAATGTCAGAACGTTTTTCAAATCATTCGACAAAAGTGTTGATAATATGATAAATACACTAAGTTCTTTAATTTTCCAAGATCTAGCGTTGTGTGGGAAAAAATCAGGTTATGTTCACCTGCATGTGATTTTTCTGGTGAAAATTACGAACATTTACTTCTTGCTAAGTTAGATTAAGAAACAGATCGTGAAAATACCAACTGATTAAAATATTTTGGAAATGTATTTTATTTGCACTCGAATTACAGAAGGATATGGAAATAACGAACAGTATTCAATCTCAACGTCCATTAAACAAATATACAATATAAGAGCAGAGCAAACACGGACCTCCGAAACATCAGAGGTGGGATCAGGTGCCATGGAGGAGTGAGCATCCCCTGCCGACCGGTCACACCCGCCGTGTGCTCGTTGTCATAATCAGGAAATAACGGAAAAAATCCATGGTCAATTCAGTGTATAAATAATGGACTAACAATAGGTATGAAAAAAGTCAGTCAGCATTTCATTCAATGATAAATTGTATTTGCTGACAAGGTCAATGTATCGACCATAGAATTTACGAAATGATGACTTTAAACGAGACTGTTGATATTCTTGTTTCATCAACTTGCTTGTCAATAATTTACCTCGTTTAAGAAATTGTTCATACGTAGAACATGCTCTTGCGTATCGAATCAACTGAGATATAAATCCTGCGTATGCAGGTGATGAAGGTATATTGCATAAGTAAGGGAAGTTGACGATAGAAAAGTTAAAGTCATCACGTTTATCATATACCTTGGTTGTTAGATTACCATTAGTGTCTTTTTCAAGTAAAATATCCAAGTATGAAGCAGAAGTACCGGACTCTGTGGTATCTTTTATCTCAAGCTCACCAGGATATATCGTGTCGACGTACGAATGGAAATTATCATTATTAATTGACAATACGTCTTCGATATATCTAAATGTCGAGTTGAAGGCCACAGCAAGTGTTTTCTTCTTTTCACGTAAAAGATTTTGCATAAATTCTGCTTCATATGAATATAAAAATAAGTCTGCTAATAACAGAGTGCAATTTGTACCCATGGGAATTATGGGAATTCCAATAGATTGTTGGAATACCTGGTCTCCAAAAACCACATAGATATTGTCAATCAGAAGCTCAAGCATCTTCTTGATGTCAACTTCAGAGTACTTATGTGTGCAATCAGAATCTGTTTTAACAAAATAATTTTTCAAATGACCAATGACGAGGTAAGTAAACTTACGAGTTCCATTTTTGTTGAAGAAGCAGCTGTCAATGATATCAAAAAGCTTGGATTTTAATTTGTCGTGCGGAATTGTTGTGTGTAAAGTTGAAAAGTCGTACGTTTTTATGCTGTTGATTTTTGTAAAGTCTTGTGAGTTCAAATTGTCCAAAAGTTCTTTAGAATTTTTAAGTATCCACATCTGATTTACACCACTTCTTGAATATATAGTTGTACAGTACTCTTGAAGTTTTTCCTTCACTACTGTCAATATTTTAGTGAGAAGTAACGAAAGAGGCTTGGTTGAACATTTACTGGAACCTGCAATGTATCTTTGTTTGTAAGGATTCTTATGAAGTTTCGGAATCCAATATATATAAGGTAGTTCAAATTCATTTTGGCTCTGTGGAATATTAAAAGTATTCAAAACTGACAGGTGATTTTGAAGAATTTCTTCCTTAGAAAGAGAAGTATATGTATAGGTAGGATTACCACTTGTAGAATTAAATCCAAGTTCTTCTAGAATGCAATTTATATAATGAGCCTTACAAACGAAGACAATGTTGTTACCTGCTTTGTCGGCAGGAACCAGTACGTACTGATCGTGTTATCTATCTAACTCTTTTTTCACTTCTGGTTTATTGAACACAGAAGTGTGCAGAATTGACAGAAATGACGAGAAAATTTAACTTACTTTAGTTACTAATCTGGAGCAATTTGCATCTTCAGTTGACAGCTGTTTTTGTCCTTGTTCCAAAAAATTGGGCATCTCCATCTGAAGTCCAAGATCCTGGAGAACCTTGCCCGAGTCCCTGAATCCTTTGTCCACCACCAAGATGTCTTGCTCCTGTAATCATTCCTCGATTTCTTCGGAGTTACTTCTTATCATGTGGTTTAAGATTTTTGCGTCACTGTGTTTTGAGTCAGCAAGGTAGGGACAAAGACAGGATATGATATACCCTGTGGTAGACACAACTAACATAGGTCTTTGAATGTGTAGACTGAATAATCTTCTAGAAAACGAAAAGTTTCCGCTCTTCTGTACATTCTGTGCAATACGAAGATGGCAGGATTGTCTGTCACATTCCTAAAACAGTTCCTTGACTAAAGGACGGGTATGATGCTCTATGACTGCATCCCGTGTAACATGTGAGAAGCCAAGTTAGTTTGGAACAAAGTATTCCTTCAAAGCTGTAGTAGCTGATTTAATGGCTCTTCTCACCTACAATTGAAAGGTTGGCATGTATGCAATATATGCACTGAACGTGCACCGACCAAACTTTCTCTAGTTTTGCAATATTTTTTTTTCAAATTTGTAGTGAAAAGAAGCGTTGTCGTCTTAAAATTTATAGTTAATTTTCGATGAAAATGACGTGCTATAACTGGCTTAAGTTGATCTTGAATTATATCATGGTATTTTCGAGCATTAATGTTACCACACCTGCTGTGACACGGGGCCTTGGTTTATACAGTCTTATCCGAAAGACGGCGCTATTTAGTCAATACAAGCAAGGGAGTACTGAGGACCTATTCCAACCCGGATCCCTTATTGGGTCATCTTTTGTTTTAAGTTTTCATTCAATTGCCTGGTGGAGAGATATGGCTGGTCGGGGTGTGAGTATTGAAGCTCTTTGATATCTTTGTCCTTGCTCTCCTCACTCTCTGTTCATAATCTCTCCCACCGAGTTGTTTTTCAATATTAAGATTGTTTTTTACTCCTAACCTCATTGCATAAACCAACAAATATTCGTTTGGAAGGTATAATGCCACTTTTATTTCTTACACTGATTTTTAATGCAAGCTTTCTCCAACTCACCTTTGGCCCTGGTGGAAAGGGCTTCAGTGTATTTTGTTTTTTAATTCCACCTGATCAAAACTTTTTCAACAGGTTTTTTTCTTCCCAGATGAAACCTCTCTAATATGTGTCTCTATTCTCTCCCTTGCCATCTCAGGGGTCTCAAAATAAACGAGTTGATTTCTGTTTCATTTGATAGTACATTTGAAACAATATGACTACTTTTGGGCTTTCTTTCATTTTTTTTCTTGATATTTTTTAGCACTTGATTTTTTTCTGTAAGGTTGTAGTATGAAGGTTCTGCATTTTTCTAAATTGTCGATAAGTTGCTTTCAAAAATAAGTTCTAATAATATTGAGCATTTGTGTGTGAAAATCATTGGTGCTCTGTTGGGAGTCATATTGTTCAACTCATATTGTTCAACTAACTCTTCTGTCTTGAACATAATGTTATCTGTTCCTTTGCTAACAGATCTATGCAGTGATGCTACCTCACATTGTACACACCCTTGAATTGAATGTAATTTTTTGAACCTTTTTTCAATGCACATCAATACTTAAATTAATATTATCAAAATGCATTGTTTTAACAGTCTTATCTTACATTAATTGTATGCAGCATTTTCAATTTTTAAATAAACATATAATATTTAAATAATTGAATCATACCATCAGGTGTAATTAAGGAGCCACATGTATACATATATCGCTCCAACAATCTAGTGAGACTTCTTTCTTCCCTCGCAGTTAAGTGCTTGCGACTATAAATACACCTTGGCTTCTTACACAAATATGAAATAGGGCGAATTCACAGAAAACAGTACAACAGAAGTTCTTGCCATATATGTAAAATGCAGATCAAATTCTTTGCCCTTTCTTCACATTATTTCAAAATTAATGTTATCTGTATATGTAGGCATCCGGTGACATCACACTGACAGTATACTGTAAATATGCAATTATGACTCACTCATGGCCATTTACTGTATTTAATAATCTTTATGAAAAAAAATATTATTCTACATGTAGGTCTTTAATTCGGCGAATCATGACATACAGTGTGAGTGTAAGTAGTTTCTGGTTCAAGTACTGAAATAAATGATGAAATTGGGCCCAAATAATTGGCCATTTGCTAGGCAGCGATGTTACTTGGTTCATATATGTGGATTTCATTATAAATATAGAGAAAATATAAAATTTATCTTAACTTTTGACACAGGTCTGTACTTTCTATTTCGCAACGGGGGATAACTCTAATCATATGAAAGGAATATTCTTGGAGAGATCAACAGAGCAATGAGAATGAGATAATCGCAAAACAACCAATTCCTTGTTAATATATAATTTCAAACAACATTTCTATTATGACTAAATACATTTACACACTGTCTGGGATCGATTGGGGACGTGTATAATTTTGAGCCTCCGTTTCCGTCGTTTGGTAGACTAGACTATGACTTGACGATACTGTTAATTAATGGCTTTTCTAAGTATTCTTACCGGTTTTTATATACATATGGTCACTCTGCTTCTGGGCTTTTGACTGCCTTTTATATAATAATTTCCGTTTACGGGTAGCAAAGCCACCCTTTGCACGTCCCATTTTCTATCGTGTGTCAGTTCGGGAAATTGCGCGTTGTTGTTACTATGTAGGGACGGAAACGGGTCTGATGTCGTAAAATAAACAGGGGCAGTCAATGACAATGCAGATAATTCAATTCTTATTTTTATCTAAAATAATATACAGGAAAGTTAGATAAATAGCATAATCAATTTTTAATGTATTATACACGTCAACTGACGTTTTATTGAATGCCACTTTCATTCCACTTTGTGTTATGTAAAATGTTCACACTCATACAACCTTAAATTTATATATTGAATGTTTTATCAGTTGACCTTGCATGTATAAATGCTGCGTAGTCACTTATTTTTGGATCATCATCATCGTCAAGCAATATTAACTGTTGATACGCTGGAGGGCATGACTTCATTTTTCAGAGGATAACAGAATTTTTAAACAAATATTTCTTGAAGAATTAGATTCAACTAATGTACATGAGAGTAAAAACTAAATCATACATTACCTGTAAATGAAATTCTTCTGATATCTGTTGTAACATCCAATGAAGGAAAAAAGACTGTGATAGATTCATCTGAAATATTCCTCACTTGGCCACATTACCCATTTACCAGTTTTTCCGAAAGGTTCCGAAGGAGCATAACACTTGCATTGATTTTGAGCCACAGTGTTTTTGCACCACCAATTCATTAAAACACTTTTCTTTTCCAGAGTCTATTGCATCAAAAATGAACAATTTTCCTTCCATTCTCAGTAAGCAATCTCGATTAAACATGTCCACCAAGATATTTGAGGCAAATAAATACACAGTATCTGGCTGTGGTGGAAGATGCCTTGAAAGTGAGTGTATATATGAAATGTCTTCAGGGTTCAGATTCCCTAAGGAAATGCTTTGAATGCAGTTTATTAGAGTTTCATTCTTCTGGCGTATAACTTCATTCAAATAAATTGTATGATTTGGCCAGTAGTAACTGACAAAAGCATATTCACCGAAGTCCCCATATCTTACATTTCTGACAGGTGGCAGCTGTAAAAAGTCCCCAACAAGAATAATCTGTATACCTCCAAAGACTTCAGTATTGTTCTTTACTGCACATACAGTATACAGGTTCTCAAACATTGCTGGGCTCATCATAGAAATTTTATGTATGATAACATTGTTCATTATGATTAAGTAACTCTAAAAGTTGACGACCATTATATCTGCCATCTCCTATATCACTCCATTTATGAATAGTTACCACATTTATCATCTATTTAAATACACAAAACAATTCACAGTCATTAGGTACAGTCATTTTTAGTTCCATGATCTCTTCCTTCAATGTTTTCTCTCCAGATGCAGCAGTTGACAAGGCTCTAACTTGTTCACCAGAATCCCCTTCTTCTCGTCTGTCTGTATGCAAGTCATCATACCAGGATACTCTCCTAGAATAGCGACGGTGCTGGGAATCTTCACGGCCTAATGTAGCCCTGTAATTGTGCTGAAGTTGTATAACAATATCCAGTGCTGCTGTAATAGTTTTAAGCATTTTATTCAGGGCCTCGTATCCTATCCTTGGATTTTTATATCCTTTTAAAAAGGATTCGGCTGCAATTTCCTCTTGAAGTTCAATGCTCACTGACGGGAATGCTCTGGAAACCAAGCGTCTGACTTGTTCAGCAAATTCGTCATCCGACTCTGATTTTTGCCTGATTTCCTCCAATCGCTTTCTTGCAGTGGTTGGAGGGTCTTTTCTATTAAAGCGATCTTCCATGTGCTTGAGTAATCTAGCATAATCATTCTGAACTGAAGATGGCAGGCTATATAAAAATTTGGATGCCTGGCCACTTAAGCACTCAATGAAACGGCCCAGTTTCTCTTCTGCTGACCATCCATAACGTTGAGCTGCTCTGTGGAAAGGAACTAAAAATCCTTCCCATTCTCCACTACCATCAAATGTTGGTAATTTTTGTCGAGACAAATATTCTTGCCTTCCTTGTACTACAGAAGCTGGGTAACGGCTTGTCTCAAAATTGCTAATAGTGTCCAATACTGGCTGAAATGGCACACCACTTTAACCAGGTACAGGAGTAGAGGTAGTTGGCCTTAAGTTTTGCCCTCCCATTATGCCTGAGTTTCTTGATATGTATGTTTGGTCTGGTCGTGACAGTCTGGGGCTGTCCCCTCGACTGCACATCAGTCCTGACATAAGATTTTGACTAGGTATTAGCGCCTGCCTGGGGCTGTCCCCTCGGCTTATTGAGCGCTCTAGAAGTTGTGTGCAAGTTTCAGTCATTTCGGAGAATAGCCGTAACTGTTCTCGCATCATTTCAGATTGCTTCTCCATTGCTTCATCTTGCCTGCGTAGTAAGGCATTGGTCATTTCTCTGACATGAATTGAGAGCCCCCCTATTTCTGATTCAACCCTTTCTAGTACAGCAATGGTCTTTTCTTCCACCAATGGCATTGATGTGTTATGGTCTTCATGCAATTCTCCCATGATACCAGTCTTCTGTGCTGTTGTTTCCTCCTGACTAGCCTCGTTTTTTAACATCTTTACAAGTTGAGCAACTTCTGTGGGTCCACTGAAACTGTTTACACGTCAGGTGTAGGGTCACTCCAACATTCTTTAACGATGTCTAATTCTAGTCGTCGTATCCACTTCCTTGATAATAAATGATCTGGATGTATACCGTCCTTCAGGAGATGTAAATTAATGGATTGTCTACCCTTACCCCTGACCTTCACAATATCCAAGTGAAACTGGAGAGCATTCCTGCCTAATGTGTCGTTCAATTCACAAATACAGCGATTGAGTAGCGTTACCTCCTCTTTGATTTGATTATCAGTGCTTTGGAAAGATTCAGGATGTCTATGACCAAGATGGGAGTTGTATGCCTTAGCTGAGTATACAGGAATGGTAATGAACTTCAATGACCCTTGTTTCAAAGTTACAAACTTTATGAGTCTTTGAAATTGTTCTAATATGTGAGCAGTTGTTGAACCTACTTTATTGTAACGCAGTTCTATGTGCTTATGTCTGTAATGTCCAACTTTATGTGTAATGTCACACACTTCCAATAGTACGTAAACAACAAGTGGTCTAGTTTCCTGGAATAATTTTTCAAGTTCCGAAATTGCCTTGTCGATAGCAATTGCAGTCGTTGCCCCTGGGTACGTAAGAAACTGCAGTGGAATTCCTGAAGAATTTCTGTTTCTTCTCAATGTATCTCCAAGGCTGTCTGAAATGAGTACTGGTAGCTTTTCACAGGAAGTTGACGGCACTTTAAGTGGATTTTTTTCCAAAAAAATTATGTTTTTTGAGCTCATCAAAGTGAAGATTTATTTGTGACATAAAACCGTTAACTGAAAAGTAGATGACTTATAAAGAATACTGTTATAGCAATTTTAATTTTTAATATTTATTTTTTTAAGTTTTTTTTAAACCAGTTACTGTGAAAAATAAACAGAATGCGGATTCACACAATTCTGATATTTAATAACAACTTATAAATCAGATTGGCCTCACCCAGTACGATGCACGCGTGTCCGACAGAGAACCGGTTCACACTTCTCTGTAACGCAAGCACGTGGACTGGCTCAGCACGGAGAAACAGCGTTTTCTCCAAACAATAAAAGGATACACAAAATATATGATATTAATAAGCACTTCTGACACCAATGTGGTGCTTTGGCAATGGTGTGGGTCCTATTTTGGCACCACGTGGCTCCAAAAACCCGGGAGAAGACAAGAACACGTCCGTCAGCTTCAGAGTTTAATTTTAGAACAACATAATGTAATTATTGAGACGCCGAACCCGACGCAAATACACAATTGCACTACACTATATATACAGAGAAAGATATTAAAATGCTATCACTTAGAAATAGTTATTTTTTAAACACTTGTCTTTAGTATATATCAGCACTACTTTTACACTTTTTTTCAAATATAGTAAATATTTTTATAGCTAAAAACTAGATGCCGACTCGCGCTCTCTTTGTTGGTGGTGTAGACAAGACTGTAGCTGGAGAGCAGAATGACAAACATTGGATATAACCGCTGCTTATATGGGCAGATTTTTCATTACCCACCTTAGTTTTTTACTCTCTATTTCCTATAAATTGATGAACATAGAATAGCCAAGCGAATTCTCTCAGGTGCAGCTTTGATTATACCCAAGCGAGCTGTCAGTATCGAGTCTAATTTTAATTTGAACATGCACTCATCCACGCTAAATCTGACATTTATAATAAAAATTCACGCAGTAGTCATCACATGTGAAATCATTGTCTAAAATTATTCAAATTTGATTAAATGTTTTAGTTTTTTTTTTCGATTATAACTGCCACTTATCTTCGGATGAAAATTACACAATACCGATGTGTGTGTGCCATGTGTAGACTACGAGGATATGAAACTATGTCGTACGTCCCGTCTATAAATAGAAAAAATATTTAAAACCACATCTGTGCTAAAATTATAAATATCTCAAGATAACAAATAACGGAATAGAAAATTGTTTTCTGTTTATTTTCATTTGTGTATTGATCTCTCTTATAAATGACCATATCCACTTAGCATGCTTAATCTGTAGACTAATCATCGTTAGTCATTCATAACACTGTCACAGGTGATCGTCTTGTAAAAACAATCAATCCGGCCAGTGTTTTGATAACAATTATCACTCAGTTCATGTGTGAATGTTGGCAAAAACGGAAGTACAAATTAAAATTTACCGTCCGGATAAATGAATCAATTTATAACGTAAAAATACATTCTGTAGTAAAAAAGAGCCGTCCGGATACGGAACACGGAATTCCGGATAAATGAGTCAAAATTATGTTGAAAAAATCCGTTCCGGAGAAAAATCGTCCGGAAGGTGAAGCGTCCGGATATCTGAGGGTCCACTGTATATATAGGGTAGTTCAAATTCATTTTCGCTCTGTGGAATATTAAAAGTATTCAAAACTCACAGGTGATTTTGAAGAATTTCTTTCTTAGAAAGAGAAGTATATGTATAAGTAGGATTACCACTTGTAGAATTAAATCAAAGTTCTTCTAGAATGCAATTAATATAATGAGCCTTACAAACGAAGACAATGTTGTTACCTGCTTTGTCGTACAACTTGACATACGTTGCTACTCCAACTTTGAATGTATAAATTTCCAGAGATTATTGCAAGACTTCTTTATTGAAATCTTTTTCTGAAGTGCGATCTCTACTGTTGGTGGTGGCGATTTTAATATGACTGTTAGTCTTCTCTACCTTCCGCTCAAAGACTGTCCATCTCCCTGACTTCTCTTAGTAGGTCTGAAATATCTGAATCAGTATGCAACTAAAAGTTATTCATGAATTATTAATCAAATTAGGGTAAAAATATTCAAATGGGAAATAAATCTTTACCTAGGTGACCATCTTTATGGGTTGCTGTGGGCAAATCAACTGCATAATTGTTGTCCAACGCTGCCAAAATATTCCTGACTCTATACACTGGGGGTAAGTAAGAAATTCTCTCCGAAGAGAACATGAGAATGTGATTGTTGATGATCTCCAAATTTGCTGTACACGTTTAAAAGAAGATTGTTATAATGTTTGCTTGCTTTTTATTATAGACTCTCGGAAGAGGTAAAAAACTGCAATAAACAAAACAAAAACAACACATTACTATGAGATACAAACACAAATTCTACACAAGTTGCTTGAAGACAATGGACAATAATGGCGGGAAAATATTATAGCTGTAGATTGTTTACATCAAATTCCGATCATAAAAATAGCCTACATGTAATACCGTATACGTGGAAATTTTAGCGAGACGCAAATTTAGCGTTTTGTCCTTAAAAATTGTTTTTTATTTTTAGTGATATGTTATTTTAGCGATTTTAAAATGCACTTTATGTAAGCAATTACAAAAAAACGCACTTTATTTAAAGTGATATTTAATGTTTAGCGATCTCGCTATCCTCGCTAATAATGCCAAAATTAAATACTTGCTAAAAATTCTACTTATACGGTAAGTGAAATTGCCTACTTTGCAGTTTACAATAAGTAAATACATGTAAACATATATCTTTATCATTTATAATACATGCAAAACTTACTCTGTAGTGGATCGAGCTTAACTATAAGAAAAATTGCTTTCAGTGTGCTGTACTTGCAGCCATATGTGTTTACATTACTTTTAAATTAACTCGTACATAAAATCATACACAGCGTTAGACAGTTCTTACATTAAAGGCCGAGATTTTTAACCGTACGGTTTTCTCAGGTAAGGGGTGGGACTAAATTTTAAATCTGTGGCACCCCAAGGCATTGACGGTCGTGCAGACCGTGGGAAGCGCTAATCCCTATACACAAACAGTATACACAGGAAGTCCGTTGGGTATTACCTGTACACCTTGATGGCCCACTGTAGTAGCATTCGACACCGTAAATAAAAAATATCAATTGTAATTAATGATTATCTAAAATTTCGTAATTTCAAACTTATATCTAATATCAAACAAGCAGAAATCACGCAGGCCGGCTTTTTGTAAAGGAAAAAAAATCTACGGTCTGTTGTACGTCACATGTACAGCAGCAACTACGTATACTTCAGTTCATTGTAAAAAAAAAAAATATATGAAATACAGGTATGATTTCAAACATACAATACCAATCCTTGTCTGTCTCTTTCAAAATCTTAAAACTGTTCATAATCATCGTATATAATAACAATAAGAGCTTCGATCACGTCAAATACTTAGCAGTTACTTGCCGTTTGTATAAAAAGTCGCGTGGTCCTGTTTTTAACAAATGTGCAATTTATATCCTATTGTAAAAAAAAATCGCGATAACGATGGTTTTTTAAAATTAAAATTACATACAAGTGTTTATGTATTTTAAGTAAATTTAAACAACTTTAAAAAATATTAAATTAATGCTAATATACGTATTTCTTCTAACAACTGTGACCTTGAACGGTCGTAACAATACAACCCGAGAAGCAAGAAATGTTCGGTTATAAAAACGAAAAAAAATTAGAAAATCTTAATACTTTAATAATTGTTCAAGCAAAGTTGTTACTTATCAGAGATTTCTTTTTATTTAATTTAATTTAAACAATATTTTATTATGAAAAACATATTGGATTGGACAGCAGGCACTGCCTATATAAGTCCTTTCCACAACACAATAAATTTTTTTATATCCTTAGTTATCCATTACTTAGAAAAAGTGTTTATAAATACCAGCTTATTTTCTCTTTATTTTCACCTTAATTTTTCGTCGGGTCTCAGAACAAGATTCATTCTTAATTTTACGAATAAAAACAAGATTTCATTCACATTTTAATTTTCATTAGTTATGAAAATATAAGCAATCTTGATTTATTTTTTGGGAAAACATTGAATTATATAAAAATTTATTTCAAATTACATGTTTGCAATACAGATAATTTAAAATTAATTATAATCAAGCTGAGATTGTTGGTATCGAAATGGCTTCCTTATTGCGATGGTAATTTAGCGGTAACATCAGAAGACCAAAAGTTAATTTGATGGTGGCCACACGTGTCAAACAAGGTGAAAGAGATATACACACGGACTAGTAGCTAACTGTCAATCAATATCAAGTACCCAATAATGGACCGTAATTTATTTGATTGACAGGGGTATACAGACCAGGTAAATCTGAAGGCGGTGCTTATTATCTCGGGCTTTAAATGGTTCCACTACATTACCCGCTTGATTTCTACTGGAAATCATATATGAACAAAATGAAACACAACATCTTGATATATGAAAACACCTGGCATTTACAAATTAACATGTAAATCAACTCTGATACAGGTCTTGAATACAGCACTGGTTTCTCATGTTTAATAACACGTAGTGATTCTTTTCGAATTCGTCCGTCCTGACTTTCAAAACACTGTTGTACGATGCCAAGTGGCCACTGTATCCTGGGGGTCTCTGCGTCCTTCATCAGTACAACGTCACCTTCTTTGAGACTTGGTCGTTCGCTATTCCATTTCTGACGCGCTTGAAGTGTGGTCAGGTATCTTTCTCTCCAGTGTCCAGAACTGCTCAGCCAAGACTTGTACTTGGCGCCATTGTGACTTGATCATATCTTTCACTCCAAAATGCTGGAATGGCTCGACGCGCTGACCTGTCTTTTGTGTTAGGATCGTTGCCGGCGATAAAACTGTTGGAGAATCGGGATCCTTGGACACCGCAGGAAGAGGTCTTGCATTTATGATTGCGCTTACTTCAGCCATGAGGGTGCACAAGACCTCATGTGTAAGGCGAGGGACGTGGCACAGCATGGAATCAAGGATGCGGCGTGCGATTCCTATCATACGTTCCCAAGCACCGGCCATGTGTGATGAATGGGGTGCATTAAACTTCCATACAGTACCGCTGTTAGACAAGAAACTGTGTGCTGGTCTATCTTTAACATTGATGACATCTATCTTTAAATCATCCGTCGCTCCTACGAAGTTAGTTCCCCTGTCCGATCTAAGCTCAACAACTGGTCCCTTGAGAGATACGAATCTGCGCAGTGCATTAATAAAAGAAGAGCTTAGTTCTTCAATCACTTCAATATGGACTCACCCGTGGGGATCCGGGTTAGAATAGATCCTCAGTACCTCCTTGCTTGTCGTAAAAGGCGACTAAATGGGGCGGTCCTTCGGATGAGACCGTATAAACCGAGGTCCCGTGTCACAGCAAGTGTGGCACGATAAAGATCCCTTCCTGCTCAATGGCCCTGAGTGCCGAGCAAAGGCCCAAATTTGCAGCCCTTCACCGGCAATGGTGACGTCTCCATATCGGTGAAATATTCTGGAGAGGGACGTTAAACAGTATACAATCAATCAATCAATATGGACTCCACGTGTAACGAGACATGAGAACATGACTGCCCAGCGTTTCGAATTTGCACTGCCTCCCCTTATCTTTCTGGTTACTATGGTCCATGGTCCAAAACGTCGACCCCTACGTAGCTTAACGATTGACTCGGTGTTAGGCGTTCTGTGGGTAGATCAGACATCTTCTGGTACTCTGTTTTACCTCGAAGTTTACGACATGGTACACAACTGTGGAGCACAGAGCAGATTAAACGCTTGCCACCTGTGATCCAATAACCAGCTCGTCGAATGGCCTCCTCTGTCAGATGTCGACCCTGTTAATAAATAGACTCATGGTAGTGTCTAACCAGTAGTGTGGCAATGTAATGTTTGCCTGATATAAGAATAAGTGTCTTCTCTCCAGCGGGAAGGTTGGCTCTTCTAAGACACCCACCTACTCGCAATAGTCCTTCCTCGTCAAGTTTGGGAGAAAGAGGTAAGATACTACTATTCTTTGTAATGGCTGGTTGCTGTATAAACAATTCAACTCCTTAGAATAAAATTCCTGTTGAATGGTTTTCAAAATGAATTGCTCCGCTTCTTTGTAAAGGGTTAGAGGATCTTTCAGAGAACTCAGTTTTCTGAACCTTGCAGCCAGTCCATTTATGTTGGCTACGGATTTCATTAGAGAATGCCATGATGAAAATCTAGTAAAGCGTTCTGAACCAATGCCCTCCATTTCTTACACTTCTGTTTTGAATGAGCTTAACTTGAGTTCTTTGTCCTCATCTGGATTGATAAGATTGAAAGATTCTTGATCTTTGAACTGTAGTAAAGGAGGTCCTTGTAGCCACATACTGTTTTTTTGTGAGCTTCTTGGTACCTAGTTGCCGGGTCCGCTGTATTGTTTTCGGTTGCTACAAAGTTCCACTGACTAGGTGAAGTAGCTCGTCTGATTCGGTCCACTCTATTGGCCACGTAGACATGAAATCGACGACTTTCGTTGAAAATGTAGCCTAGGACTACCCTGCTGTCCGTGTAGAAATAACATGCGTCTTTGGGTATGTTAAGGTGTTCTGCTACAAATTCTGCAATCTCAACTCCAAATACTGCCGCGCATGGTTCTAGTCGTGGAATAGTATGACTGTGGTGTGGTGCTAATTTCAACTTGCCCATCACAAAACCATGATCTGATTCTCCATGTTTATCTTAAGGATATGGAAATAACCAACAGTATTCAATCTCAACGTCCATTAAAAAATTATACAAAATAAGAGCAGAGCAAACACGGACCTCCGAAATATCAGAGGTGGGATCAGGTGCCATGGAGGAGTGAGCATCCCCGGCCGACCGGTCACACCCGCCGTGTGCTCGTTGTCATAATCAGGAAATAACGGAAAAAATCCGTGGTCAATTCAGTGTATAAATAATGGACTAACAATTGGTATGAAAAACGTCAGTCAGCATTTCATTCAATGATAAATTGTATTTGCTGACAAGGTCATTGTATCGACCATAGAATTTACGAAATGATGACTTTAAACGAGACTGTTGATATTCTTGTTTCATCAACTTGCTTGTCAATAATTTACCTCGTTTAAGAAATTGTTCATACGTAGAGCATGCTCTTGCGTATCGAATCAACTGAGATAAAAATACTCCGTATGCAGGTGATGAAGGTATATTGCTGCATAAGTAAGGGAAGTTGACGATAGAAAAGTTAAAGTCACCACGTTTATCATATAGCTTGGTTGTTAGATTACGATCAGTGTCTTTTTCAAGTAAAATATCCAAGTATGAAGCAGAAGTGTCGGACTCTGTGGTATCTTTTATCTCAAGCTCACCAGGATATATCGTGTCGACGTAGGAATGGAAATTAACATTATTAATTTACAGAGGCCATATATCGTGTCGACGTAGGAATGGAAATTAACATTATTAATTGACAATACATCGTCGATATCTAAATGTCGAGTTGAAGGCCACAGCAAGTGTTTTCTTCTTTTCACGTAAAAGATTTTGCATAAATTCTGCTTCATATGAATATAAAAATAAGTCTGCTAATAACAGAGCGCAATTTGTACCCATGGGAATTCCAATAGATTGTTGGAATACCTGGTCTCCAAAAACCACATAGATATTGTCAATCAGAAACTCAAGCATTTTCTTGATGTCAACTTCAGAGAACTTATGTGTGCAATCAGAATCTGTTTTAACAAAATAATTTTTCAAATGACCAATGACGAGGTAAGTTAACTTACGAGTTCCATTTTTGTTGAAGAAGCAGCTGTGAATAATATCAAAAAGCCTGGATTTTAATTTGTCGTGGGGAATTGTTGTGTATAAAGTTGAAAAGTCGTAAGTTTTTATGCTGTTGATTTTTGTAAAGTTTTGTGATTTCAAATTGTCCAAAAGTTCTTTAGAATTTTTAAGTATCCACATCTGATTTACACCACTTCTTGAATATATAGTTGTACAGTACTCTTGAAGTTTTTCCTTCAGTACTGTCAATATTTTAGTGAGAAGTAACGAAAGAGGCTTGGTTGAACATTTACTGGAACCTGCAATATATCTTTGTTTGTAAGGATTCTTATGAAGTTTCGGAATCCAATATATATAAGGTAGTTCAAATTCATTTTGGCTCTGTGGAATATTAAAAGTATTCAAAACTGACAGGTGATTTTGAAGAATTTCTTTCTTAGAAAGAGAAGTATATGTATAAGTAGGATTACCACTTGTAGAATTAAATCAAAGTTTTTCTAGAATGCAATTAATATAATGAGCCTTACAAACGAAGACAATGTTGTTACCTGCTTTGTCGTACAACTTGACATACGTTGCTACTCCTATGGCCTCTTTGGATGCATCACAGAAAGTGTGTAGCTCCCTTTGGCATGCATGCTGAATCTTGGCGTACATTCTGGGAATCTTAAGTGACTGTAGATGTGATAATGACATTCTCCACTTTTCCCATTCTGTGTGCAGGTTATCAGGTAGAGGCTCGTCCCAGTCCACTGTGCTGTTCATGGCCTTTTTTAACACCAGTCTGCCACCTAGTATAACAGGTGCGATAAACCCTAAGGGGTCATATATGCTATTTACTGTACATAGTATGCCTCTCCTTGTACACGGTTTCACATCATTAAACAATTGGTAAGTAAATGCATCTTGTTTGATGTCCCATAATAGGCCTAGACGTCTTACAGGGTCACTGAAGTCCATGCTAAGTACATCTTCTGGTAAGTCCTCGGTTGGGAAACTCTTCAACACTTCACTGCTGTTTGACCTGATTTTATGCAGTCTTATATTTCCGTTCTATTTCAACACATCCCGAGTCTTTTTCATGATTTCTATAGCTGACTCTGCATCTGGTAAGGATACTAAGGCATCGTCAACATAAAAATGTTTGTATACAAGGTCACACACTTGATTGCACAATTCTGAGGAATGATGATCACAGGCGGATTTTCTCAATCCAAACGTGGCAACTGCGGGGGATGGTGAATTGCCAAATACATGGACGCACATTCTAAATTCCACGAGTTCATTGTTAAAGTCATTGTCTCGAAACCACAAAAACGCAAAAAGTTCCTATCTTCCTCATGCACATAGAAGTTGAAAAACATTTGCTCGATGTCTGCTGTTACCGCGACCTTTTCCTCCCTGAACTTCAAGAGCACACCAATCGAACTGTTAGTCAAATCAGGGCCAGTCATCAGAACATCAAAACAGCATTCAGCGACACACCTTGACACTTTGCTGACGAGTCAAACACGACTCTTATCTTGCTTTTCTTAGAGTGAAATACCCCAAATATGGGTAAGTACCACTTTTATTCATTAGTTTTCAATGGTGGAGCTGGCTCGGCGTGTCCATTTTGGAAAATCTTCTCCATGAATGCACAACTGTTTTCCTTTGTCTGGGTTCATTCTCAAGTTCGTTCGTAACTTCCTGGTCCGTTGCAGTGCTTTCTCACAGTTGTCTGGCAATACTTGTCGCTTGGACTTGAACGGCAAGGGTGCACTCCAGTTTCCACTTTCACTTTTCCTAAAGCCACTGTTTATGACACTGAGGAACTCCTTATCTTCAATCGAGAAACCAATTTTGTCATCACTGCTGGTCTGTAGGAAAACGTTCTCTCCAAATTCAAAATCTGAGGCAGGTCTGGTGTCAGTCCTCAGCTTAAAATCATTTGGGCATGGTTGTAATATTGACGGACGTCCATTACTCAAGACGTGAACTTTGTTGGTTGTGATTATCTCAGGTCTGTGGGCAGCTCCTAAACATGTCTCAACAATGACGACCAACCAAACCTCAGTTTCTGAGAGTACGGCGCATAATTGTTGCCGATTCTCTGGTCCAACACATGGTGAGCTGCTATCATGTCTCTACCAATAAGCAGTAAAATGTGTGCGTCTTGATCATATGGCGGAATTTCATCAGCTATATCCTTGAGGTGTTCATGATACCTTGCTACTTCTGGTGTAGTGATTTCCTCTCGCATGTTGGGAATCTGGTTGCACTCTATAAGGGTTGGCAATGATAGTCTTGTGCTGCCATCTAAAGTCTCGATTATGTACCTTGAGGTCTGTCGTCCAGTTGTGGATATGTAGCCTGAATATGATAATACATACTCGCTCTCGTGAGCATTAACGTTGAAGTAGTCAAAAAACTCGGACCTCGCCAGTGACCTGTTACTTTGGCCGTCAATGAGAACACAGGCTTTCAGACTCCGTTCTGGATGGTGTTCCGGATATATATTCACTAGGACTGTCTTTGCACAGGACTTTTCTTTGATTTCTTCACGTCCACAAACCTGGGTGCAGCTTGCTCTCACACTTGGATTAGTTGCATCATTAGTCGTTCTGCGTAGCTCTTCCCCGCTGTGAAACTGTGAAGTACTTCTCTCTTCATGCATAGCAGTACAGTGTCTATTGGAGTTGCATACATTACATGATACATGTTCTTGACAGTCACGAGCTGAATGCTTGTCATTGCAGCATTTGAAACACAGGCCATACTGTCTAATGAGGGATTTCTTTTCAGCGATTGGTTTACTGTTAAATGTTCTGCAGTCACTAAGCAGGTGTTTATCCGTTTCATGTAACGGACACTTGCTAGGCTTCTTTGGTGTTAGCTTTGTCTTAATGGTGGTAATATTGCCCCTCACTGGTGCTAACTTGTCTCTGTTTTCAAATGAAGGTGAAGTTCCCTTGTCAAATGCAAAGCTTGGATCATTCATTCTAATGCTCATCTCCTTCAAGAACTTTGTGAAAACGGCAAAAGGTGGAGAACATCGTGTTCTTCTTTATGCTTCAGTGCCCTGTCCGTTCAATTTGACTGTAGAAATCCTGGTAGTTTGGATAAAAACGAATTTACGCCAAAGGAGGAGTCGTAATATGCCAGTAGGGTTTTGTACTTAAGATTTTCCTTGACCGACTCCACTTCAGAGGCTATGTCAGATAGTTCATATATTTTTTTGGCATCCTTTGTATTTATTTTTTGAAACTTTGCTTTAGTATTGCTTCTACCAGTTCTGGGGAGCCATAGCACTCATCAAGTCTCTCCCAGATTGTGGTGAGTCCTTTCAATGGGTCAGTCGGATGTGATGCGCGAAGTCGACGCATAGCATGTTGCTTGGAATCTGCTCCAAGGAACTTTACAAGAAGATCCAACTCTTCCATAGGGGTGACACTTAATTCTTTCATAATGATGGAAAAACTGCCTTTCCATATGAGGTAAATTTCTGGTCTGTCATTGAAGGCAGATAGTCTCGATAACAAAAGTCCTTTTTTAACTAGAAACTTTGTAAGTTCTGTGCCGACCCACGGAGAGTTTTTGTTACATCTCGTTCACGTTGCATAACTCTGTGATCATTTGGTGGGGCGTTTCCTCCATTTCCATGATTTTCAATTGGTGATTCGTAGTCTCTTCCTGCGTATGTGCTATGTAATTTTGGCGCAATTGGTGGCTCATAATCTTGTGCATATCTGTCAGTATTGCGTTTTTTATAGCGTTCATTAGTTTAAGGGTTTGCATTTTCTTTCATTACAGGATCTTGTTCTTGAACAGATAAGTCTCTATATGAAGGTTGCCTGTATTTGTCTGACATGAATGTAAATGTTTCATGTTGTATTTATTAAAGGGATTTGGGGTTCTTTCATTTGAAGCTTGTTCATGGTTGGATAATTAAGATCGTATACTGCTTTGCTCCACCACATAGTCTCGGGTTCTCTTGCGCTTTTCATTTGTCAATGTACGTACACTATGCTCGAAATGATTTAACTTGATGCTCATTTCTTCCATGAGAGCGTCCAGCTCTGCTTCTGCCTCTTCAGCCTCTTGTTGTACTTTAATGAGATTTAAACTACCCAGGGCCAAAAATGTCCTAGATATTGAACCGCCTATCCCCACAGACCCCCCCAAATCTGCACTCCGTTGACCCAGCTACCCCGCCCCTTGGCCAAAAATGTTCTAAATATTGACCCCCCTATCCCCCAGGGCCCAAAAAGTGCACTCCATTGACCCGCCTATCCCCCCCAGCCCCCAAAGTGCACTCAGCTGAACCCTCCGGCTAGACCGCTTATACTACTTATTAGCAAACTTTAAACATGTTTTTTATTCTCTTTTCCACCAAGGATTTCAAGTCAGCTGTATTTCGTGCAATTTCTGGCGTGAAGTCAAAACTCCGCCCAAAACTATTCATATTCAATTATTTAATTCCATTATAACTAATTAAAAATAAATTGTCATAGAATATTAAATGAAATTTAAAAGAAAAAATACTCAAGAACTATCAAACATACTCCCCATATACTTAAAATTTAAAAAAAAAATGTGATGACCAAATCAAACAAAGAATTTGTACCTCATCTCCCTCACATGAATCAGGGCATATTGGCTACTGGAAACCTAAGTCATTACATACAGTTTCTTCAGAATCCATTTGTGTTTCTGGCACAACTGTAATCACCTGGTTTGAAACAAGATGTGTTTGTAAAACACTGATGCCCCCGTATGGCAACATAGCAAAGATTAAGCTTTTCTTAAATGCAAATTTAATTAATTCGTACAAAAAGTAGGGTATTCTCACTGGAAAACAATTGTGAAATTTGAAAGTAAGCTAATGTTGAAGTTTTTTAATGAGTACAAACATCTCCAAGGTCAAGGTCAATGTAATTAGTATCAAATGAAAGGTTTTGCCACATAAAATACTTATGTAGAGCATGAAAGTCCTAGCCCTAACGGTTCAGAAGTTATGGTCAACGTTCAATTTCTTGAAAAGTAGGTCAAACTCAAAGTTCAAAGTTATTGTTATCTAATGAAAGGTCTTGTCATAAGGATCAAATATGTAAAGTATAAAAGCACTAGCCTTTAGTCTTTAAAAGTTATGGTCAAGGTGTTTTAAGTAGGTCAATCTCAAAGGTCAAGGTCAAAGGGTCAAGGATCTTCATATCCAATGAAAGGTCTTCTCACAAGGATTACATATATGAAGTATGAAAGCCCTATCCCTTACCGTTCAAAAGTTATGGCCAAGTTTAAAGTTTTTTCACAATTACGAAAATCTACAAGGTCAAGGTCAAAGGGTCAAGGTTGTTGGTATCCAATGAAAGGTCTTTTAACAAACATTACATATGTGAAGTATAAAAGTCCTGGTGTCTACTGTTCAAAAGATATGGCCAAAGTAAAATTTTAAACTCCAAGGTCAAGGTCAAAGGGTCAAAGTTATTGTTATCAAATGAAAGTTCTTGTCATAAAGATCAAATATGTAAAGTATGAATGCACTAGCCTTTAGTCTTTAAAAGTTATGGTCAAGGATTGCCTTTTTAAGTAGGTCAATCTCAAAGGTCAAGGTCAAAGGGTCAAAAATCTTCATATCCAATGAAAGGTCTTCTCACAAGGATTACATATATGAAGTATGAAAGCCGTATCCCTTACCGTTCAAAAGTTATGGCCAAGGTTAAAGTTTTTTCACAATTACGAAAATCTACAAGGTCAAGGTCAAAGGGTCAAGGTTGTTGGTATATGAGTGAAAGGTCTTTTAACAAGCATTACATATGTGAAGTATAAATGTCCTGGTGTCTACTGTTCAAAAGATATGTCCAAAGTAAAATTTTGAAATTTTCATGTAAAAGTAGGTCAAACTCCAAGGTCAAGGTTAAAAGGTCAAATTTGGTGGTACCCAAAGAAAGGTCTTGTCACAAGGAATACATGTTTGAAATATGAAAGTCATAGCTCCACTTAATCAAAAGTTATGGGCAAGGTTAAAGTTTTTGCGGACAAACAGACAAACAGAGAGACAGACAGACACGACAAAAACTATATACCCCCGAAACTTCGTTTACGGGGGCATAAAAAAGGTACAATCGATTTGAGAAACTGACTTTTATATTGCTAGTTATGTTATTTTTGACATTTGATTATTTGTTGAGGGAGAAGTGGGGGGGGGGGCTTAATAACCCCCCTTCTCATGAAAGTTAATTTGTTGTCCTCTCTAAATGAATATTCTTTCTATTTTCTTGTAATATACATGTACATTTATATATTTAAATACATGTACAAACTTTCAGAATTAAATAATCAATACAAAACAATGACCACATTGACCGCCTCCACAAAATCCTTTACTTTGGTTAGATTTTTAAACTGTCTACAAAGATCATTGTAACTCCAATCAAAATTAGATCTGGACGCAAATTGTCGTCTCCCTCCTTGGAATGTCATCTGTTCATATAAATAATGAAAATACTGCATTCACTGAGAGAGGGGTGGGGGGGAAGTATATACTCTGTATAGTACATATATATGAGAGAGATATATACAATATTTTATTTTATTCACATGAATAATTATCTGATTTTTATTTCAAAACAAAAATAGTATACCTGTTTGTTATTAACAAAACCGTGAAAGATTGCATATATTTTTGGACGCATCTGTACATTAGAAATCCCCCAAAATTGTCGTACTTCCGTGAATAGACGATATGGTCGGGAGATGAAGACATTGAAGGAGTAAAAAATTTAAATTAACAAAAAAATATACAAAATGTTGCCTTTGTTTTTTAAAGATATGTATTGTAGATATTTTAACTTATGATGACAGCACGTTGAGCGTCACAGTTCAGGCGCTTTGATCGCAAGTCTACCTTAGAGGGAACGTCCAGTCTTTGAAGTGGAGGGCATTCTGTTCTGCTTCTCGAAAAGCGCATCCTAACATCATTTCTCATTGCATAGTACACATTTTTAGCTCTACTGGTCAGAGACCAGAAGAGCTTATGCGATGGTAATGCGTCCGTCGTCCGTCCGTCTGTCTGTCTGTCTGTCCGTCTGTCTGTCTGTAAACAATTTTTCAAAATGCTACTCCTCCTACAGTTTTGGTCTGATTTCAATATAACTTGGCACACAAGTAGACTACACTAAGATACATAATTCTGTGTATCGGTTTTTGATTTCGATGAACGGTGTTGCCGTGGTTACTAAAAATAGAAATTTCTGTGAAATTCTTTCAAAATGCTACTCCTCCTACAGTTTTGGTCTGATTTCAATATAACTTGGCACACAAGTAAACTACACTAAGATACATAATTCTGTGTATCGGTTTTTGATTTCGATGAACGGTGTTGCCGTGGTTACTAAAAATAGAAATTTCTGTGAAATTCTTTCAAAATGCTACTCCTCCTACAGTTTTGGTCTGATTTCAATATAACTTGGCACACAAGTAGACTACACTAAGATACATAATTCTGTATATCGGTTTTTGATTTCGATGAATGGTGTTGCCGTGGTTACTAAAAATAGAAATTTCTGTGAAATTCTTTCAAAATGCTACTCCTCCTACAGTTTTGGTCTGATTTCAATATAACTTGGCACACAAGTAGACTGCACTAAGATACATAATGCTGTGTATCGGTTTTTGATTCCGATGAACGGTGTTGCCGCGGTTACTAAAAATAGAAATTTCTGTGAAATTCTTTCAAAATGCTACTCCTCCTACAGTTTTGGTCTGATTTCAATATAACTTGGCACACAAGTAGGCTACACTAAGATACATAATTCTGTGTATCGGTTTTTGATTTCGATGAACGGTGTTGCCGTGGTTACTAAAAATAGAAATTTCTGTTAAATACTCTCAAAATGCTACTCCAAATAACAGTTTTAGTCTGGTTATAATATAATGTGGCATGCAAGTAGACTACACTAAGAACATAAAGAGACTTAATCAAGGATCATTATTCTATTTATTGCTGTTGAAAAGTTTCAATTTCCAATTGCTTAAGTACTTTTCTCTTCCTTTGCTATAAGTACAAACCAGTAGAGCTTCAGTCTCAACAGAGACTTCTGGTTATTTCTTGTTATTACTCACATCTTTCTTTCAGAATAACTGACAATTGTTAAAACGCATACGCGTGCGAGTACTCTAAAACGTACACATATTGCGTAATCACATTCAAAAACTGAAAAAAGTTCGCGAAATCGGAGGAAAACGTTGATCGCCGTTAAATAGTGGAAAAGCTCAATCACGTTCTCTTGAAAGTGTAAAACAGTAGATATCAGAAAAATAATTGCAGAAATGAAACAACAAAAATTGAGATCAAGGAGCGATCGGTGATTTGTGGCATATTTAGACGATGGGTAAGTTTGGCTAAAAGCATATTCTTTAAATTTTCAAATATGTCAAACAAGATTGCATAAAAAAATTGTAAAGTTATATAATTGAATATGGTATTTATATATCTCTAGCAGATATTAATGCATTTATTCATGTTACAATCGTGTTAGTGTCTATAATACTTATCGTAAATTTACATACAAAACATTGAGGACAAAACTTATTGGCTGACTGTCCCATTTGATTACAAGCAAGAGACATCATGTGGTAGTCAGTTACAAAGAGTGAAATGTCGCTTGTTAGGATAAGTCTGTTTTTAAGTGGGCATCATAAGCTTCATAAGCTCCATGTCTAAAATAAAAAAAATAGATTTGTTCTGGAAACCCCTATACCTCACATGGCAGATAATGACAAGGGTTCAATTTTCTCAAACACCAATGCAGGTCAAAGACATAAATCAGCATAGTAAGTATACAAAGGAAGGTTTAAGCAAGAAATGCACCTGTGAAATATGAAAGAGCTAGTGTTAATAACTGTCCAAAAATTATGGAATTTTTTTTTAAAGAAGGTCAAACTCGAAGGTCAAGGTAAAAAATATTTATTCCCAATGAAAGGTTTTTATAAATTGAAAGAACCTGTAAAGTATGAAAGCCTTAGTACTATATGTAACTGCTTAGGTTAAATAAGTGTATTTTTAGCTCTTCTGAGCCAAAGGCTCAAAGAGATAATGCTATGGCCATTTGTGCGGTGTGCGTCGTGCGGTGTTTTTAAAATATGGGCCATAACTCAAGAACCCCTTGGCCAATCAGTACCAAATTTTTCACAGGGTATCCTTGGCCCAAGGGCTACCATTTATACTAAAATAAGGGTTGGGACCCTTAAACAAGGGGAGATAATCAGGAAAACAAACCAAAAGTACTAGTTGCTAAAAAATCTTCTTCTCCAGAACCGCCAGGCAGCACCATTATTTTGTAGATAGAATTAAGCCTTATCATTTTCTTAACTTTAAGAAGAGTGCCTTGTTATATAAATGTCATGGTCATTTTATGTAGAATGTAAAACATTAAAGCGGAATGAGCATCCATTTCAATAAATGAGAAAGGTGGGGGCTAGGTTTCTTACAGTTTTCAAAAAAAAAAAAAAAAATGGGGGGTGGGTATAAGATGCACACACACATGACATATGTTTCATACATTTTATTTGCCAATGTATTATGTATATTTTCACCAAACTTACATACAAGGATCAGGATATGTTGAAGATTAAAAATTGTTCAAGGCATGACCCTGGGGCAAAGGGCGTGGCCTCAAGGTCACTTTGAAGTTGACCTAAATTTACAATTTATAAAAATGTTTATATTTTGCTTACTATAAGGGCTAGGACCATCAAATCTTGTAAGTTGATGCATCTTAGGACTTCACATCATGTTAACTCAAAAGTAGGTCACGGTGACCTACTTTTTAAATTTTGCGGGCATTTGTTTTCAAATTGATTTGAAGGCATATTTTGGACACTTTAAGGCCTATGATCATGAAACTTAGTCAGTTGATGCATCTTGGGTCCTTGAACAACGTCAACCTAAAAGTAGGTGACCGTGACCTAATTTTTGAACTTTATTACTTAACCTTTTTAAAACATTAAATCCCATTATTTCAGGCACTGAAAGGGTTAGAATCATCAAATCTTGTAAGTTGCTGCATCTTGGGACCTTTAAACATATTTAAGAAAAAGTAGGTCACTGTGACATACTTTTAGAATTTTGCAGGCATATGTTTTCAAATTGTTTAAAAGGCATTTTTTGATTACCTTCAGACCTACAATCATCTAACTTGGTCAGGAGATGCATCTTGGAACTCTGAAAAATGTCGACCAAAATGTAGGTCACGGTGACCTACTTTCGACATTTTATGGCTATATTTAAGTATCTTAGGTATTTATAGGCTTAGAATCATCAAACTTTGTGAGTTGATGCATCTTGGGTTTTCGGAGAGTGACGACCAAAAATTAGGTCACGGTGACCTACTTTTGACATTTTATGGCTATATTTAAGTATCTCCATTACTTATTGGCTTAGAATCATCAAACTTTGTCAGTTGATGCATCTTGGGTTTTTGGAGAGTGATGACCAAAAATTAGGTCACATTGACATAATTTCGACATTTTATGGCTATATTTAAGTATCTTGGGTATTTATTGGCTTAGAATCATCAAACTTTGTGAGTTGATGCATCTTGGGTTTTCGGAGAGTAATGACGAAAAATTAGGTCATGGTGACCTAATTTTGACATTTATGGCTATATTTAAGTATTTCCTTTACAAATTGGCTTAGAATCATCAAATTTTGTCAGTTGATGCATCTCGGGTTTTCGGAGAGTGATGACCAAAAATTAGGTCACAGTGACCTACTTTTGACATTTTATGACTATATTTAAGTATCTTTGGTATTTATTGGCTAAGAATCATCAAACTTTGTGAGTTGATGCATCTTGGGTTTTCGGAGAACGACGACCAAAAATTAGGTCACAGTGACCTACTTTCGACATTTTATGGCTATATTTAAGTATCTTAGGTATTTATCGGCTTAGAATCATCAAACTTAATCAGCAGATGCATCTTTGGACTTTAAAAAATGTCGACTAAAATGTAGGTCATGGTGACCTACTTTCAACATTTTATGGCTATATTTAAGTATCTCTGGTACTTATTGGCTTAGAATCATCAAACTTTGTCATTTGATGCATCTTGGGTTTTCGGAGAATGTCGACCAAAAAGTAGGTTACAGTGACCTACTTTCAACTTTTTATGGCTATATTTAAGTATCTTAGGTATTTATTGCCTTAGAATAATCAAACTGTGTAAGTTGATGCATTTGGGGTTTTCCAAGAATGTAGACCAAGAAGTAGTCCTTATTGGCTAAGAATCATCAAACTTTGTCAGGTGGTGCAACTTTGGTCTCAGGATACCTAGGGTTAGAGGCTTCAAATACAAGTGATAGGTTGTATAATTTATCAGAAGAGCGATTCAAGGCCCTTGGGTCTCTTGTTAGGTTATCCCTTCATAAAAGAGGTAGAGCCACTTTATGCATAAAATGGCCCTGTTCTTATACTTTATAAACTTTCACCCTCTTCCCCATTCCAAATATCAAAATAAAGTATAGTCTGAATACTTTCATTTTCTTTATGTATATTAAAATTTCCTTTTGAGAATCTAGGTAATGCAAAACAGGTTTTGAGAAAATGCATTGTTCTTGAATTTTGCAAAAAAGATGCGTACTTGATTACCTTCGGCAAAGACATAAAAAACAAGATGTGTTTGTGAAACACTATGCGCCCGGTGGCAACAAAGTTCAAAAATCTATTTATAGCATATTGATCGATTTTCCACACCAGTTTGGGAATGGGGCCCGGGCCCTTGCAATTGGGAATTTCACGACGTTTTATCAAAAATTGGGAAATTCTGATTTGCTAATGTAAGGCTATATTTCAATAAAAACAAGGGCACCGCTAAGCGGAACATCCCCTCGCGGCAGGAACATTACTAGTAATGGCAATATCTCATGAGAGATAAATTCTCTAGAGGAACGTTAAACATGTTAAAGATTGATAGTACAGCGTTATCTTCTTTAATGCCCCTCTCATGTATATTTTGCTCATATGAAAGCTTGCCCATGAAGAGCTGCGCATTTTTTCCTATAAAAAGCACTGACGGCCATTGCGCAGTGAGGGATCTTTTTGTATCAGCATCAATTGGGACATTGGCCCTTGGTTTAAACGGTCTCATTCGAAGGACCAGTATCCTCGCGTCCCACAGTGAGATTCAAACCTGCAACATTATGATCAAATCCCTTACTTTTCACAAAATAATTATTGGAGTCTTGTTGTTGATCGAATTTTTAAACAAATGAAAAATTAAAAAAAAATCGAGGGGGAGGAGCATAACCTAGTAGAAACATGAAGGATATGGAAATAACGAACAGTATTCAATCTCAACGTCCATCAAACAAATATACAAAATAAGAGCAGAGCAAACACGGACCCCCGAAACATCAGAGGTGGGATCAGGTGCCATGGAGGAGTGAGCATCCCCTGCTGACCGGTCACACCCGCCGTGTGCTCGTTGTCATAATCAGGAAATAACGGAAAAAATCCGTGGTCAAATCAGTGTATAAATAATGGACTAACAATTGGTATGAAAAACGTCAGTCAGCATTTCATTCAATGATAAATTGTATTTGCTGACAAGGTCATTGTATCGACCATAGAATTTACGAAATGATGACTTCAAACGAGACCGCTGATATTCTTGTTTCATCAACTTGCTTGTCAATAATTTACCTCGTTTAAGAAATTGTTCATACGTAGAGCATGCTCATATCACGTAGTCTACATTTACAAGTTTCAGCAATTTTAATTATTTACCTAACTAATAAGTATATTTCACTGTTCCATGCAATTTTCATATTTTACGTAATGGAAATACAAATGTACATCGAGAGTCTATTTGAACCTGTGGCATAGGCGCCGGAACCGGGGGGGGGGGGGTCTTAGCCTACCACTTTTTGCAAATATATACAATCTCTATGAATTGAAAATTTTGGGTTTTCCTTTTTTGTTGGTTTAACCCCCCCCCCCACAGACACACACACGCACTTTCAATTTAATGTGCACCCTAAATTCCCAGACACCTGTTGGAATTTGGTAATGAAACCGCGACGTTTATCAAATTCTTTTAAACTGGTTCCCATAGACTCGACACAGCTTTTAAACTGGTTCCCCAGCGGAAATGATTATTGTCAACTCGTACATTAAATGTCAGGGTTTCGAAAAAGTAAAAATGCGATATCTGAAGAAATATTTCATCAATGAACTTGATAATTAATAGGCTTCTTCTTCTCATACTGCCATACAAGTATGTAAACGCTGAAAATGGTTAATGCAAAGGTTTTCTGTCAATCTTGCCCACAAATGATTATTGTCAACTCGTACGTAAAATGTCAGGGTTTCGAGGCAGTAAAAACGCGATATCTGAAGAAATAATTCATCAATGGACTTGAAAATTAATAGGCTTCGTCCTTTTATACTGCCACACAAGTATGTAAACGCTGAGAAAGGTTAATGCAAAGGCTCTTTGTCAATCTTGCCCACAAGGTAACGAACACACATACATGCATACGCACATTCGCGATGCTATATCCCCTCCGCAACTAGTTGCGCGAGGGGATAATTAAACAGTAAGTAAGTCAGAATAAAATTTATTGTCAAAACAAAAACACTATCTGTTTGTCTTTCTGTCTGAGATTGTCCAACTGCTGGCTCAACCTGACTGCATTGGAGAGAGGTCGACTCTAGTTCTGCAATTCTGAACCATCATGAATTTCATCACATTCAATTTCTGCTTGATTGTCATTACCAGTTTCATTTTCTTCATTCTGATTTTCGTTTGATTGAATTTCATCATCACAACTACCCTTAGCTACGGAAAAAAGTAAAATATGTAAATTTAACTACGTAAGATTTCGTTTCATTTTCGAGGAAATTTAGAACAAACCCATTTTTATTTTCATGGATATACTAGACTGTGATATTGCTTGAAACACATGACGATATTCTTTACTTTGTTACTTACTTTCAAAAAAATCTGTTAGGCTCCTGTTGGCTTTACATTTTGTCAAGGTCTTTTTGTATATTTCGAATTGTGGCTCTTTTCTCACATCAGACACATGTCACGTTTCTGCATAGCCATTTGATTTACGTTTTTTTTAGAATTCCGATCCCGTATTTTTGTAAGAATTCCGATCCGACCGAATTTTAAACGCAAATAATTTTAGGGGAACAAGTATATACTGACAAAACGTCAGATATACTCAAGCTGTAGAAAGTCAACTAAGAAATGTCATTTAAATAATGGTAGAAGATGAGGGCTATTGAGTTCAATCTTCTGTTGAATAAAAAAAAACGATCATGAAGCAAAATTCATATATTCAATTTAATTAGAATAAATATAACCAATCGTACTACCTTTTAAGATGAATTCTTGCTTAATCAAGTACATCGATCACAATTTAATAAACATCAGTCCAAATAGCTTGTTACAAGCCTATAGGTAGAGTAGAATCATTTTTCAAAGTGGATTGGGGGGGGGGGCTCCAAAAATTCCATGTGACTACTGGTTCATCACAGGGGCGTAGCAACAGTCCCCCCCCCCCCCCACTTTTCCCCGCAACATTACTTATAGCATTGGAAATGTTAATTGAATATCTAGCCCCCCCCTCCACTATTAGTGATGTACAAAAAAAATAATGAAAATTGGTACTAAAAGTCATTGACATTGAGAAAAGTTGCATATGGATGTGCAACATGTTAAAAAACATGTTTTAAAGAAAAACCAGAAGTCTCTGTCGAGATTGAGGCTCTACTGGTTTGTACTTATGGCAAAGGAAGAGGAAAGTACTTAAGCAGTTGGGAATTGAAAATTTGCACAGGCAAAAAAGAGAATAATAATCCTTGAATAAGTTTCTTTATGTTCTTAGTGTAGTCTACTTGCATGCCACATTATATTATAATCAGATTAAAACTGTATATGAAGTAGCAGTTTGAGAGTAACAGCTACAAATTGCTATCTTTTTAAACAAAGGTAATAATGTTCATTGAAGTCAAAAACGGATATAAAGAATTAAGTACCTTAGTAAAGTCTACTTGTGTTCCAAGTTATATTGAAGTCAGACCACAACTGTAGGAGGAGTAGCATTTTGAAAGAAATTTCACAGAAATTTCTATTTTTAGTAACAACGCCTACACTATTAGTCGAGATTAGAAAGTTAAACGAGACTTACCTGGAAGGTGAAGTTTGACTGTAATTTCTTCGACCCAATAGGGTGCCGAGGGATCAAATGAGATGATAAGGTTACCGCGTGATTCATAGATAAGTTAGCGTGGTTCGGAATCAGACGTAAATTCGGTTTCTTTTGTTTCAATTGGAATTAGTTAAAAAGATTTGTGACTTTGTGATAAACATTGTATATGTCAACAACATTTATGTCTTTTATGACATTATATAGCGTATAGACGCATCTTAGAAAAACTGTATATACAGTAAAAATGAGTTTAAACTCGGAGTGTCAGCCTGTTGAAAAGTCCCTCAGTG
>NW_026937717.1:0-8215 GCF_032062105.1 Saccostrea cuccullata
TTATCCCAGGATGCGGCCCATAAGTTTCAGCTTTCCTGACCCAGTGGTTGTTGAGAAGATTTTAATGACCCCACCTTTTTTGTCTTTTCTTGATTATCTTTCCTTGCAATGTGACTTAGCCCTTCATTTTAACAATTTAGACTCCCCTTCATCTAAGGATGCTTTATGCTAAGTTTGGTTAAAATTGGCCCAGTGGTTCTTGAGAAGAAGTTGAAAATGTGAAAAGTCTACAAACAGATGGAGGGACAGCTAGCTAGACAGACAGATGGACAATGGACGACAGGTGATTACAAAGCTCACTTGAGCTTTCAGCTCAGGTGAGCTAAAAATGAATGGTAAAGGTTGATTACTGTACACAGACATATAGAAAAGGTAGAGAAAAGAGTCAAAAAGGACACAATGTTTAAGACTTGAATCCTCTTAACAATCTTAAAAGATCATTGGAATATCGAAAATTTGGCTTAAGTTGATCAGAAGTCAATGAGACGTAATCATTAGATGTTTCAACTATCATAGGATAGCAAAGGTCAAGGCCACATACCTCATGAGCCTCTAGTTTGAAGTAGTTGCCTTGATTAAAAAATCGATTAGCAATCAAAAAATGTGTGTCATTCAACCAAGCACCCCTGAAGTTTGGGAACTCTCCTTTAACTGCATACAGCAGACTAAGATCTGAAATGAAGATTTGTAGTCATAATAATCAATTCATATATGTTCACACAGTCAAAATCTCAATCAGAATATTCATATTAAAACAACTGATAAGTTTTCATTGAGTAACAATATTCAGAGCAAGACTGCACTGTTAGAAACTAAACATCGGCATACCAGGGACGGAGACAACAGCAGCAAAAATGCTTCCCTCAAGGTCAAAGATATGTGTCAGTCCCGTGATCAATAACATTGTCTCGGACTCGTTAAACTCACAAAATCGAGTTTTAGGTGGAGGGTTGAAGAATGGGCCAACTGTATTTTGTAAGGTTACTTTACTGCCATAATTCCATAACTAAAATAAAAAAGAAAATATAATATAATTGTAAAGACATGGGGTAATTGTAATCATTAATCACTGTTACAGTAATTAATAATGTGCAATATAATTAGTTAAAACTAGATACTCCAAGTTCACTTGCTTCTAAGACATACAATGAAACACTAGAAGCATCATCCATGCATCTCTGATTAATACAGGGCATAGAGACACTGATATTGAGGCCTTAGAGTTTTACATTCATCAAGGTAAGGTAAAAGCGATGTCAACTCAAAATAAAAAAAAATATTGATGCAGTTGAATACCTGTTATCAATATTTACCAGCTTATGAAGTTTAATAAAAACTAGAACTGTCCAAACGGTAAAAAACCCCCCCCCCCCCCCCCCCGCTAGGTTTTTCAGAAACAAGTTTTTCCATAATAAAGATATGTATCAAACACGAATTATGAAATTTTTATTCCAGTGACCTTGAACTTCCCCAAATAACCTTGGGTCAAGGTCATGACACACCCTTGGGTCATGGGCAATCTTTCAGTGAAATGAGAACCTACCAAGTTCATCCATAAGAAAAATATGGACCTGACTTGAATTATGAAAATTTTCTTCCAGTGACCTTGAACTTCCCCAAATGACCTTGGGTCAAGGTCATAACACACCCCTGGGTCATGTGCAATCTTTGTGTGAAATGAGAATCTACCAAGTTTATCCATAAGAAAGATATGGACTGGACACGAATTATGATATTTTTCTTCCAGTGATCTTGAACTTCCCCAAATGACCTTGGGTCAAGGACATGACACACCCTTTGGTCATGGGCAATCTTTGTGTGAAATAAAAACCTACCAAGTTTATCCATAAGAAAGATATGGACCAGACAGGAATTATGAAAATTTTCTTCCAGTTGAACTTTCCAAAATGACCTTGGGTCAAGGTCATGACACACCCTTGGGTCATGGGCAATCTTTGTGTGAAATGAGAACCTACCAAGTTTATCCATAAAAGATATGCATCAAACATGATTTTTGAAAATTTTCTTCCAGTGACCTTGAACTTTCCCAAATGACCTTGGGTCAAGGTCATGACACACCCTTGGGTCATGGGCAATCTTTGTGTGAAATGAGAACCTACCAAGTTTATCAATAAGAAAGATATGGACCGGACACGAATTATTAAATTTTTCTTCCAGTGACCTTGAACTTCCCCAAATGACCTTGGGTCAAGGTCATGACACACCCTTAGGTCATGAGCAATCTAAGTGTGGAGTAGTAGATTCTAATGTCCCTCTGTAAGAAAGATATGGACCGGACACGATTTGGACAGACGGACAGACGGATAAGGTGATTCCTATATACCCCCCCAAACTTCGTTTGCGGGGGGTATACATTGAGAGTATGTCAAAAGCAATACAATCCCCTACCGGGATACCCTTTTCACTTTAGGATACAAATTCGTTTGGTACATTAATTTAGTGCATCACGAACCCAATCATAATCGCAATCCCCTTCCTCCCGGTCAAAAATCAATGACATGGAAGTTCTAAAACTATAGTTTAACAAGAGGCCTATATGGGCCTTATAGGTCACCTGAGCATCATGCAACAACTTTCCAGTGATTGAATTTGGTTCATATTTTAAGCCAGATACTATGGCATTCACAATCTTATATTTTATAATTGTTATATACTTAACAATTGCTTAGTTTGGTTACTTAATACCCATACGCAAGGCAGGTGAACAAAAAATGCATTTCAACTAATCAGTAATATTCAGCAATAATCAGTAGTGCCCATACCACACATGAACCCCTGACCCTAGGTCCACACATTGCACAATTTTTGAAAAGGCACCCTTGCTTATCAAAAATGTTTGATTAATACAAACAAGCAGATTTCAAACAATTAATTCATTTTCAGTATATAAATAGAGCCCCCCCCCTTTTATGGTACCTCTGACCATGGGGCTTTGAAATTCACAATTCTGGAAGAAGGGCTCTTGCTCATCATAACTATATAAGTAGTTCATCTGCTTAATACCCAGGAGCAGAGAAATTTTCAAAGAATTCATGTAATTTGACTATATAATCAATAGAACCCCACCCTAACACCAGAACCCCTGACCCTTGGGCCATAAAATTCACAATTTTGGAAGAGGCACTCTTCTGCTCATCATAACTATGTACTTAATTAGTTTATTTAATACCCAGGAGCAGAGAGAGGAAGATTTTCTAAGACTTCATGTATTTTCACTATATAATCAATAGAGCCCCACCCTAACACCAGAACCCCTGACCCTGGGGCCATAAAATTCACAATTTTGGTTGAGGCACTCTTGCTCATCATAACTATGTACTTAGTTAGTTTATTTATTACCCAGGAGCAGAGAAGAAGATTTTCTAAGACTTCATGTATTTTCACTATATAATCTATAGAGCCCCACCCTAACAACAGAACCCCTGACCCTGGGGCCATAAAATTCACAATTTTGGTAGAGGCACTTTCGCTCATCATAATTATGTACATGTATTTAGTTAGTTTATTTATTACCCTGGAGCAGAGAAGATTTTCAAAGAAATATAGCATTTACACTATATACTCGTTTTAGCCCTGCCATAGCACTAGAACCCCTGATCCCAGGGCCATGAATTTCACAATTTTGGTAGAGGACTCAATGCTAATTACAATCATGCAAACAGTTTGACTGCCTGATGTCCAGGAGTAAAGAAGAAGATTTTTAAAGATTGCATTAATATTAGTGGTTTTGGTCCCACCCCTCAGGCCCCAGTGAAATTCATAATTTCTGTTCCCCTTCACCCATAGATGCTTTGTGCCAAATTTGGTTGAAATTGGTTCCGTGGTTGCAGAGAAGAAGCTGAAAAAGTTCAAATGCACAGGCAAAGTCCATGTTTTGCACTTTAAAATCCAAATTGAGAGTCGGATCAAAAAGTTAAATAGGAGGTGCACAATGCCACTACAGTACCGACCGAACACAACCTAACAGAAAGCGAACCCGGAGCGGATCCGGGTTCGCTCTTGGGTCCGCTCCGGGTTCGCTCGGGGTCCGCAGGGCTGACCCCGAGCGAACCCGGAGCAGACCCAAAGCGAACCCGTAAAGCGAACCCGAAGCGAACCCAGGGGAGCGACCCCAAATTCAGTAGCGGTCCCAGAGAGCGAACGCGGGTTCGGTATTTCTTTACAGAGCTGTCAATCAGGATTTGCGATTAACCAATCAGCGCATCAACCAATCAAAATAGCGTATTGATCTGTCGATTGGGATATAAGCTCGAACGTGTTGATCTAATTCGATATAGATCCAAACACTGTGCATACGGGCAAAACGTGTGAATGTGCTGTGTAAATCTATTATGATAATTGAAATATTATTTAATATTTATTTATTTTAATTCTCCGGGTTGTATTTTATATGTTTTAATTTTCCAGTATATACGTTATTAGAATTATACATGAATATTTACATATGTTTTTTATTTTCTTTAGTTTTTTTTACCAGTATTTAAAGTCCACTTGGTAAATAAATTGGGTAAATTCATCAGTCAATGCATAAAAATGGAATTCAAATGATATTACAATTTTTACTAACAAAAAAAGGAGAAAAGAAACGTAGTTGGTCTTCCACAATTATTGTAAAATTTCATCATCTTAAGATACTAACAGTTCAGGAATATTAATGTGCCCAATATATAAATGTAAATCGATACAGGAGATGAGAGAGAGAGAGAGAGAGAGAGAGAGAGAGAGAGAGAGAGAGAGAATAGCTAAACTCTCATCATTAGACTTGATTTTAATAATAAAGCCTGATGACTTTTATTTAAATTTCTATGAGTCGTCCTCCCAATACTGTACTCAAATTGTTTTCTATAAGCCTGCTGCAGCTATTTTTTTTTAAAAAATATACATGTACAGGAAGATGTATATAAAGAACTAAAAATGACCAACAGTTTTCGGGACGCTCTGACCCTTCCTCAGTACAAAGAAAAAGGTTAAAAAGTCATAAGAACAAAGGAAAAAGAGAAACCAAAAACAACTAGCAAAACTACTAAACACTATATATTTACATAGTAACATGTCGAATTGGAATTTATATAAACACTATTAAAGAAAGAAATCCGGACCGCTACGTAGTTTATCGGGGTATACTCAGGTGAAGTGCGATTTACATAATTGAACGAATTAATTACGCAAATTATTCACGACATTTAGTAAATCGTACATTGTTTCATTCTCTCAAAATGGCGTAACTATACTTGACAAAGAATAATCAGTCTGGAGAAAAATAATATAGACATATGAATTATGATCTATTATAAATTTTGAAATGTTTGAGGACTAATTATTGGGAAAAAATAATTAATAAAGGCGTAAGCAATACATAGTTATGTGGGTTGTTCGAGAGTTGGTAACACAAAGTAACTGTAGAGTTTAGGGTGGAATGACTTCAATCTGTGCATCCAGAAGGAAGATTTTCATATACACGCATTTTTTTCATGCCCAAGAAGATCAAGAAGATTAAGAAGATCAATAATTTTGATGTAATTTTTGAATAATTTAATGTAACACGTAAATTGAGAAATCATAAATAAAATAATTAATTTCGATTTTTAAAGACAATGTGTATGTGAAATAGGGGGCATATATTAATATACTCTTATCGGGTCGGGAGAACAATCATTATTTGCCTTTTTCTTTATTCTGATAAAAATCCTACTCGTTCCAAAATTCTGACCGTGAAAAAGATCTAATATACAGTGTATTTTTTTTTTTTAGAAAATGCCCGGTAAATATTTATTTCGAACATTTAATGTGTAACTACTACTATAAATGAAATCTAAATATATCAGATGTACAAAAGGTTACATGTAATTTATAGTTGCGATATCATAATTCACGTGTTAAGCAAACATTTAAATGACGATTTAGCAAAACGTAAGGAATAACAAATTAATGTATTTTTAAACTATATAAAGCATGACTTTAAAAGGTATTTAGTTTACATTTCTTTCGACCGTTTCACTTGTACGCCATTCAATACACTGAAAATTAATTCAACACTCTTTTCTTCCTCTTCTTTTTTGCTTGTCGTTAAAACTTAAGAAAAATAAATGCCTTATAATCCGCTGTTAAATTAGTTTGAATTTCTCGGGATCGAGAAATTAAGGAAATCAATTATTCATGTACATGTAAATCTACGTCGAATGATGTACAGTCGAATTTTAGAAAATTTATCAATGTTCTCCATTATATCACTGTTTACATGTACAGTGTACATGTCTGCATCGTCGCATAAACAACAATGATCGATCCACAATACCATTACTGTATTGGAATATACAAGGGGCAGGGGCTAATTGGCGGTGAGATTAAAGCAGGGTCCGCTTCACGCATCAGTGCGTAAAGCGGTCCCGAGGAAGCGAACGCCGGGTTCGCTCTAGCGGACCCAGAAGCTCACCCCGAGCGAACGCGGAGCGAACCCGGAGCGCACCCAAAACGGCACCGAAGCGGCTCCGAAATTTCTGAACCCGGAAGCGGACCCCGAGCGAACCCGGGAAGCGGACCCGGGGTCCGCTCGGGTCGCTCTGGTGTTAGGTTGTGTCCGGTCGGTACTGTATGTAATAAAGAATCTGTGAAAGTATCATTAAATTTTACTCAGTGGTATAGGAGGAGCTGTAGATAAGAAATGGATTCCCTTCAATATTATAGAAAGAATTGTAGTGTCCATGTTTAGTTCTAGGAAACCCGTAATATGTGTCCAATCAAAAAGTAAAATAGGAGGTCACAATGGCACTGGTCTCATTAAATTTCATTCAGTTGTATAGCATGGGTTGCAGATAAGAGATGGGGACCCCAAAGCATAATGGACGACATACCGACAGACAGACAGACATAAAGTCAGACGGACATCCAGATCACTATATACCCTCCCATTTTTCAAGCGTGGGTATAATAAGGCTGAGTAATTCAGAAGTAAACTTTAGCAAAGTTTACTTAAAATTAAAGCAATATAATGCATATATTCTTCTTAAGTAGTAGATAAGAAAAACAGGGAAAAAAAACAGGATGAAAACTAGTGGTAAAGGAGATACCAGGAAAACAACAGGAAAGAAATGGTAATGTTTTATAAATAGATTAAGTGAGTTTTTTTTCATCTTTCATTAAAATATTAATCTAAATTTTCATGGTTTTGTGTTAAAAATGACTCAAATCAAAGTGAATCCCTGGAAGAGTAAAACAAAAAAAAACTTATATGCTACATGTAAGACTGTAAAATTTATTGACAAATTAGTATTCAATGAATGCGGTTTTCAAATAATATTTTAATATCTGAAAAATTCAAAATATCAAAAAAAAAAAAAAAAAAAAGCACAATATGAATTAGAAATCATAATTCTAATTTGAGAAATAATTGTATAATTCTCAGCAAGATTTCCATATTAGCAGAATATCACTAAATGTTGATTTCATCAGAGCATTATGAAATGCAATGGAAATATAACATATTGGAATTTAAGAAAACAAATTTGTCATCGTGCTGGCTTTCTTGAAAAAAATATTTCATACAAATGTAATTATTATTTTTCAAACACACATTTTGTTCAACCTTTGTTTTTAATTACTCTGACATTTCTTGTGCTGGCTTCCATGTTTGTGATACTTATAAATGTTTTTACTAGCATTGCCAATTTAAATCAGTCAATTCCATGCCTACGAAAACAAATGAAATGTAGGCAAACTTTCTTCCCCCCAGTGTGAAATAAAAAATGTCAGAGCGGTCCAATATATCTCAGACAGGTCCAATATCTCATTCAGCTGTCCAACTGATTTCTTTTTCAAACTGGCAGTGTTTTTTTTTTAAGATTAGAAAATGCACAATTCATTGGATAAAAATTGTAACCAATCACAATGGCAGGATATTTATTTATAAAACTTGATTTAAAACACTATTTCCAAATAAAATAAGCAGGGGTCACTTTTGGGGTGCGCCTTTGCGCCATTGGCGCTCAATATTTGTAAATGGCGCACTAAGAAATTAGAAAAGGGGGCAGTCTGGCGATGCTTACAGATATGGCGCTATAAGATGCAAAATTGTGGGTCAAAAACCTTAAATTGGGGTTTTGGACCGTTTTCAAGCTGACCGATTGTATTCATGACGTATCTGAGCATACTGTTACTCGTTCAATCAGACTCTTTGTAGCCGGTATGTTTTTACACC
>NW_026937718.1:0-8328 GCF_032062105.1 Saccostrea cuccullata
GTTCCTTTTTAGCTCACCTGAGCCGAAGGCTCATGAGCTTTTCTGATCAAAATTTGTCCGTCGTCTGTCGTTGTTGTCGTTGGCGTTGTTGTCGTTGTTGTCGTAAACTTTTCACATTTTCATCTTCTTCTCAAGAACCACTGGGCCAATTTCAATCAAACTTGCCACAAAGTATCCTTAGGTAAAGGGGATTTAAGTTTGTTCAAATGAAGGGCCACGCCCTTTTCCAAGGGGAGATAATTATGAATTAGAGAAAAATTAATGGTGTTGTTAAAAAATCTTCTTCTCAAGAACCACTGGGCCAGCAAAAAAATGAAACTCATGTCGAATCATCCTCAGGTCGTGTAGATTTAAGTTTGTTCAAATCATGACCCCCGGGGGTAGGGTGGGGCCAAAATGGCCGATCAAAGTTTTACATACGAATATATAGGAAAAATCTTTAAAAATCTTCTTCTCAAGAACCACTCGGCCAGGAAAGATGAAACTCATGTGGAATCATCCTCAGGAAGGGTAGATTCAATTTTGTTAAAATCATGACCCCCGGGGGTAGGGTGGGGCCAAAATGGCCGAACCCCCGGTGGTAGGGTGGGGCCAAAATGGCCGAATCCCCGGGGGTAGGGTGGGGCCAAAACGGCCGATCAAAGTTTTACATAGGAATATATAGGAAAAATCTTTTAAAATCTTCTTCTCAAGAACCACTGGGCCAGGAAAAATGAAACTCTTGTGAAATCATCCTCAGGTAGTGTAGATTCAAATTTGTTAGAATCATGACCCCCGGGGGTAGGGTGGGGCCAAATGGTCGATCAAAGTTTTACATTGGAATATGTAGGGAAAATCTTTAAAAATCTTCTTCTCGAGAACCACTGGGCTAGGAAAGATGAAACTCATGTGGAATCATCCTCAGGTAGTGTAGATTCAAATTTGTTAAAATCATGAAAATCATGAGGCTATTTGTTAATCTGTTTGCTGGAAAAGCGGGAGGGTATATAGTAATCGCTATGTCTGTCCGTCTGTCTAGCTCTATGTCCATCTGTCCGTACGTCCGTCCATCTCTCTGTTACGCTTTTGAGTACCCGTCTCTTAGCCGCAACTCCTCTCCACAGGCACCTGACGTTATTTATTTTCCTTTTAAATAAAAAAATATACCCTTACCTTATAATTAACCAAGGCCCACAACGGCGCCATCTTGGATTTTTCTAAGTCTGTCACATCCACTTGTATTTTCGTCTGAAACTTCGTCAAATAAATTCCCTGCAACCATATTCTTTCTGTGGCCAGTCTTTCGAGGTCTAAACTTACGGACACTGCAGCCAGAAGGGCGCATCACACATGCAAATATTAAAAATCCCTCGTCAAACTTGATCTACTGCTTCAACAATCCGAGAAATCGCCAAAGGGGGACCGGAAGTTTACATCAATATATGCTAATGGGAATTCCGTATTTGTCAGTTTTGTGGTGGATCTAAAGCGGCGTGTTATAATTACTTTGAAATTTTAACAAATATTTCGATTATTGAAATGAAAAAAAAGGAAAATGAGAAAAATAAAACTCTTCCTATAAATATACCTGTAAAATATACCACATTAATCTATACAGATCGTTGCATTCGAAATAATCTTGAATAAAAGAGGGGGGTGTTTGAAAAAAAAATCAACAACAAATTATCTAGAGTTAATTGAATGGTTTTCAAAAAACAATAGACTGCAAACCATCCAGTTATATATACATGTGTATATACATATATACCTGGAATATGCTTAATTGATAAGGGCGATGGGATACATGCACTGATAAAAAGATATGTTACAGTAATGAAATCAGTTAGCTTATGCAATATGTATATGTATAATCTGTCACCAAGAAAAAAAAATAAAAATGTCGCTATACTACTACTTTATTACAATACATAAAATTGCAGATCTCAACACTCCCTGGAATAATTTAGTGTGGACCCCCCCCCCCCTCCTTTCTCACGCACGTGCGTACATACGTAGAATTTAAACAAAGTCAATCTTCTCCACGGATAGCGCTCAATCAGGGCATCAATAATGACAGTGTTATTAATTATATCTAGTGCATGTAAGTAAGGACTTACAACCGACTCAATATTTTGTCTCGAAAATGTTCATTGATTAGCTAGCATGATCAAGCCGATCTTCGACATTTACAAAATATAATCGCTTTGATCAAGCTATATCGAAATTATTTCGGAGAGAAATAAAATGAATGTTCTTACATGTATATACGTTGTATTATTGTCTGAATTATTGTTTTGGAATAAGTATAAATTTCACCTGTTATTTTTAAAAATAAACCGTACAGATATATTGACCAATCAAAAAAGGGCTTTCCTTAAGAATTTCAAGTCGTATGTAAACTTCCGGCCCCCCTTTGGCGATTTCTCGGATTGTTGAAGCAGTAGATCGAGTTTTACGAGGGATTTTCAGTATTTGCAAGTGTGATGCGCCCTTCTGGCTGCAGTGTCCGTAAGTTTAGACCTCGAAAGACTGGCCACAGAAAGAATATGGTTGCAGGGAATTTATTTGACGAAGTTTCAGACGAAAATACAAGTGGATGTGACAGACCTAGAAAAATCCAAGATGGCGCCGTTGTGGGCCTTGGTTTATTATAAGGTAAGGGTATATTTTTTTTTTTAAAAAGAAAAATAAGTAACGTCAGGTGCCTGTGCTCCTCTCATACCACTGAATGAAACTTGATGAAACTTTCACAGAATCTTTATTACACATTGCCATTGTGCATCTCCTATTTTAGTTTTGATCGGACACAAATTTTGGGTTACCTACAACAAAGCATGGACACTCCCATTATATTTATATGGAAGGTGGTGGTATCATTTATTGAGCTCATTGCTCACAGTACCTCTAGTTTCAAATATCATCTTCTCAAGAGAAAAGGTAAACAACATCTTTTGCGGTGAATTCACATATCACCTGAGTCTTGCAGATTTAGTTATATTCCCGATCAATCGATCGATCGTATGCGTCTTTCAAATGACAAAATATTAAGAATTCAATAGAGCAAACCTGTGAGTTGGATACCCTTCATATCCTAGCGGTTGATATTGAAAAAGTGAGAAAATGGAACAGTGATTGATCTTGAAAAAACATACAAACAATACACATCTAAAAGCAAGGAATTAACACGGACGCACCGACAACCCAGAAGTAGGGTCAAGTGCTGTGGAGGAGGTATTCGCTTTTGACCGCTACGAGCCTAAAGGCACCTGGCGTTACTTATTTTTCTTTAAAATATATATATATATATTCCTTAACTTATAATTCACAAGAGCTATGTATAAAACGGGAAGACGGAACATTGACCCTTAAAAATGGCTAAAAATTGGAGGGATTAATCCTAAAAGAAAACTAGAATCTCTGAAATGCACGCTTATAGCAAACTTACTTATAATGAATTGACGCTTACAGCGAAGTGATTTTCATTCCCCGTATCTTCATTATATATTGTACTTGATGCATATTACGAATAACGCTTATAATGAAGTAAAATTGTTCGTCCCTGGCACTTCGCTATAGGTGTGTTTTACTGTACTTATTTCGCACATTCAAATGCTCTTTATGCTGCTCTGTTTTGTTTCTTTTTACAAGTATAAATTTTTATATAAATGAAACTAAATCAAATCACCTGTAAAATTTTAGAATTGTGCTTATGGTTAAAACTGCATATTTCGTTCAATTTTTTCATTATGTATTTCTTTCGAAAGTCGTGACACTTAGGTCACTATAAATATCTTCGAAGTTTGATTCTTTCGTTCATTTTTTAAAATGTTACCTTCTTATATATGTAATTCTTTTAGGATAAGTTCTTGGAGAATGGATGTAGAAGGAACTATCCAGAATTTTTGAAAAAAAGAGGAGTTCGTTTAATCATAATTCCTTTCTTAATTAGTTTCAAGAGTTTTTTTGAGCTTATAATTAAACTTAAGTTTTCACTCACCAATTTATAGCAGCATATCCATGTCATATTCTTTTAGCCATGTTTTATTCTTCGATTGCATTTTTGCACACTCAAGAGCCGTTCAATATAATTACATTTATTCTTGTAATAAGCACTAAATTTTGTTAAAAAAAAAAAATTAAAATATAATTAAGATGCCTGAAAATTTGAAGAAATGATGTTAAGCGCAATCGTTCTTTCCCTTGAAAAGCATGTTACATATAAACTAAATTAGAATACCACACAGACATATCCACCCATCCCCTCCCAACCCACCAAATTTTATAATATTAATCAAAGGAAATGGGATTTTGCTGGAACATCTAAAAAAAAAAAATGGAATAGACTTTCCTTATACCTTAAATGTATTTAAAGTTATTAATTCTTCGATAATCGATACAAAAAGAATGAAGATGAAATATAAAAGTTCTTTCATATGAAATATGCTTTGACAGATATATTGCAAGGATGGAAAAATTCTACCACAATTCTACCAGCGTGACGATAGTCTTGACCTGTATGATGCCATCCGAAATTACGTCACCAAATATGTCCATCTCTACTATGGTGCGTATTTTATTTGTCTCTGTATTGAATAATTAATTTTTGAATATTTACATTTCCAATGTCTTTGTCCGAGATAAAATTAAAAATAGTTAATATACTAGTAATTTATTTCTCCATCAATGCACTGGCTCATCGTAGGGGCGGTTTATAAAAATCACATGCGGGGCGGGACGTTAGAAACACAGGTATCATACTTTTTAATACATAACGGAAGTAAACTTTTAAGTTATATACTTAAGTTCATTGTAACGTATGTTTTCTTTTATACAACAGACACACTTGATAAAATCAACAACGATCCTGAAATTTTTTAACTTTGGACGTGAATTATCAATGCCTAAGTCCGAAGGAGGTGGCGGAATTTTGGTAACAATGCAGAGAGAGAGAAATTTTACATATTTTTTCAATTGAATTTGACAAGTTTTAAAACTTTCTTTTATTGCACAATCATTCGTGAGCGCATATTTTATGATAACAAAGTCTTCCAGATTTAAATATCTTATATTATTATATATATCATTGTATTTGATTACATTGTACACCTTTAATTTAATGGTGTCATGGTGTCTGTGAAAACTGAACTCCCCTTATTATCATTTGAAAAAATAGATAATCCAGTGGATGTAGTGGGCTGTGTAAGGTTTTTTGGGAGGAAGTTCTTAGAACATCCTAACTTATGCATATATTCCTCTCCTCTGAACCATACAACATGTAGGTAGAACAAACAAGGTTTTTTGGAGAAAGAGTACTTCAACCTAAATTATGAAATTCATGGACGCATATCAGAGGTTCTATTGCAAGCTGGAGCACTTCAGTGCTCAAAAAGTGGACATGCATCTTTTTTAAAACACTCTTTTCTGCTCTATGGTCTCTAGCAGACAAACTAAGTAAATGATTATCATAAGCAATGGTTCCTGTACCAGCACTGTGAAATTCAGACTCCCGGAGTGAAAGGTTCTGGTGGAAAGGCGGGTTCTATTTATCATGCAGTGAAAAATTAATTTAAATTTAAATCCTCTCCATGTCTGGTTATTTAGCAGATAGAGTGTATGCATGGTTGGATGAGCAAGGGTGACCCTACTAGAATTTTGAAGGCCATGGCCCCAGCCTCAGACGCTCTGGATGGTGGGGTTTTTCTGTCCATGTAGTAAAAATGCATTGTAATCTTTTGCAATTTTTTTCCCTGTTCCTAAGACAATGTATTTAGCACGCAAAACAAGTACAACTTAAATACTGAACTAGAGTTTTTAGCTCACCTGAGCTGAAAGCTCAAGTGAGCTTTTCTGATTACATTTTGTCCGGCGTCTGTCTGTCCGTCTGTCTGTAAACTTTTCACATTTTCGACTTCTTCTCAAGAACCGCTGGGCCAATTTCAACCAAACTTGCCACAAAGTATCCTTGGGTAAAGGGGATTCAAGTTTGTTCAAATGAAGGGCCACGCCCTCATTCAAGGGGAGATAATTGGGAATAAATGAAAATTTGGTGGCATATTTTAAAAATCTTCTTCTCAAGAACCACTGTGCCAGGAAAGATGAAACTTATGGGGAAACATCCTCAGGTAGTGTAGATTCAAGTTTGTTCAAATCGCACCCCCGGGGGTAGGGCGGGGCCAAAATGGCCGACCAAAGTTTTACATAGAAATATATAGGAAAATTCTTTAAAAATCTTCTTCTCAAGAATGACAAAGCCATAATTCATCATATATATATGGAAGCATGCGCAGGTAGTGTAGATTCAAGTTTGTTCAAATCATGACCCCCCGGGGTAAGGCGGGGCCAAAATGACCGATCAAAGTTTTACATAGAAATATATAGGAAAATTCTTTAAACATCTTTTTCTCAAGAATGACAAAGCCATAATTCATCATATATATATGGAAGCATGCGCAGGTAGTGTAGATTCAAATTTGTTCAAATCATGACCCCCAGGGGTAGGGCGGGGCCAAAATGGCCGACCAAAGTTTTAAAAGATATATATAGGAAAATTCTTTAAAAATCATATTCTAAAAAATAGCAAATCCATGATTGGTCATGGCACTACTTTTGGATTTAAACTTTACAATAAAAAGCCATTTTCTACTTTTTCTACTTTTTCCTACCCTTAGTACTCAGGTGAGCGATGTGGCCCATGGGCCTCTTGTTCAATTAGTTCTGAGAAATTTATTAAAATTAGTAAAAGGTTCTTGCTATAGTGCAAGACTCCATTGTTTAATGGATTTTTTACTCTTAATTGATGGAAGTTATTTCCTTGTGAAATACGATAAATAACTGATTCAGGTGCCCTTACGACCCTTAGGTATCCAGTTTTCAATTCCATTCAATAAGATAATCCATAGTATTTACTTTATAAAAAGGAGTTCCATTTAAAGACGGGAAGTTAGTTCGACAGAGGACTTGATACTTGTGTTCACTTCCGTTATTTACACCAGTAGTGTAGTACATGCTGCTGTCAACTTTCCTCAGTACGATACATACGGATTTCCCCCAAACTATCCAACCAAAATTAAAGGATCACCCCCTAAGAATAAGGTACTTATTTTCAAGCAAGTATATTTATAATATGCATTAAATAATATAAAGCACTGTAAATTTTCAAGTTATGTACTAGTATCTTGTGTTATAGTAGTTATTAAGGATTAACAAAGAAGTTCCTTTGTAAATAAATGTTATTTTTTAAATGTTAAGTTATTTGTCGCAATTTCAGACTCAGTCATCATTTATAAGAGTAACAGTTTTGTAAAAAGTGCACTGCTGGTGTTGAGTATGTGTGTAAGGTTGTGCGAGGGAGTGTGTTTGTGTGTTTGCTCTGACAAAATTCCTCTATTTAATGCTTTGATTTTAAATTTTCAGGAAGTTGTGAGGGCTCTACTCGATAGAGCCTCCTCTCTGTATACTATGATTGTCATGACAATTCTGAGTGAACGAAGTACTAACGCTCTCTGTGACTTTGAAGTGAACTATATTTATGACCCACCTGCAGTAGCGATTGTGGAAGAGTAAGAGATGTGGTTTATTTAAGGAATGAATTTAATAGCTACCCATTTTATACATTTGTATTAGGGATGTCGATTTTAATCGGACAGCTTAGTCGAATATTCGTTTAATTGTAATTATTTTTCATATCATTTTCACTGTTTTCTTTTTTTTTCAGACTAGTTTACAATATCTAACCTATGCTATCACCATTGTACAGCGAATTTCTCAATTGTAAACATGTACGTAGTACAATAAAAAAAAAAATGTTCATCAATATGTATCCAATGTATTGGATTTCAAAATTAATGTATTAGCTGCACATTTTATCTAAATACAAGATATCAAGCGCTCGTATTTTTCCTTTCTTTACATAACGGTAGTACATGTACCCCATAATTGAAGCCAATTTCTACGTGTCCGTTAATTATCTTTGACAGGTAAACAATTAAAGCGTGTCTCTCATAAAAACAAAGAGAAATGGAGCTTGGGATAAATTTTAATTATGAAATTAAGCAATCAAAGATTGCATGAGATTAATACCAGAAAAAGAAAACACGGTTTCATTACTCTCATAACTGACCCCAATTTACAAGTATTTACAATTTTGTAATAGCTGTTTAATTTTATTTCTGAATAGTTGTATCACGTCAGATCTTAGTTTGAATCTGCAAAACTAAACGATTGCCCTCTCCATTTAAAAGAGTAAGAGGTAGACAATATTAACAAACATTTTTTATTTTCTTTTTCCCCAAACTGGTTTTTTGTCATTTTTTTGCAGAGAACTTCTTTAGGAAAATTTCATTGAAGACT